>NC_069712.1:21601436-21901436 GCF_027358585.1 Pangasianodon hypophthalmus
AATAATTGAACTATGATTTAGTGCTTATTTAATGATGCATATTTTATTAAAACAAATTTGCATGTAAATTCATTTAAAGCCTATTTATGTTATTATTTGGGTGATATCATGTAGTTAGTTGTTTGTCTATGGTTCATGTTTACCAACCAATGGAACTGTTTAAATATGTTTACATTTTAATAAAATTCATTGTTAATGCAGCATTCTTATTTTTTCTTTATAGGAATTAAAACATAAAATGGAATGTTTCATTTTCATTTTTATTCTCTCTTATATTAAGTAAAATGGTTCGACAGCAAAAAGATTAAAGAGCTAAACAGTTGAATGATATAATAATAATAATAATAATAATAATAATAATAATAATAATAATAATAATAATGCTGCTCTGTGACATTTACCCTGCATGTTCATGGATCCTTATTATTATTATTATTATTAGTAGTAGTAGTAGTAGTAGTAGTAGTAGTAGTAGTATTGATGATGATGATGATGAGGATTTTGTATGCTTTTTTTAATTTAGTTTATCCAATGCTTTAGATGTCATTAAACCTGCGTGTTCATGGATCCTGATTTATTTCAGATGAGAAATGCTGTTCTCTGTGCCATAATAAATTTGCCGCTATTGTTTGGTTGCGATGTTAGCTAAATTAATAATAAAACCGGCTATTGCTGCACATGTCCCACTTCCGGACTTATTAATAATGCAGTGTAACAACAGTTATTATAAAGTGACAGAGCGAGTGGAGCGCGTGCGTCTAATGAGTGCGTTCAGCGCTGAGTTACAGCGGTGTGTAGCAGCACGAGCCCTGCTACTGTTCTCTCTCTCTCTCTCTCTCTCTCTCACACACACACACACACACACACACACCGACAGCAACGCAGAGACACTTATACGACAAGACTATTCCTAACCTTGGGGCTTAAACCCGCTCTCTGCATCCTTCTGAAAATAAGGACAAAGAGGCACAAAACAACCATTTAAGAGGTGTTTGCAGAGATAAGGATTCTTAGCTTCCCTGCAGAGGTTTATCTGCAAGCTTCTTTCCACTCTTATCCTGTCTCGAATTCTACATTACATACACTGATATGCTTCCTGCATGCATGCTCACAGTCCTTGGCATCACTACAGATGAGGTCTAGGCTCTACCCAAGCTCAGATCCTACAGCAACACTCCTGTATAGCCCATTCTAAAATAATATTACATTCTGCAGAAATGCACAGCTCTTCCTCCCTGTATGTAAAAAGAATGAATCTGAGCACGTCTTTAATATAATATTTATTGATAATTCACACTTTTAATAATGAGAGGGTGCTGTGTTATCTCAGTCATGTGGAAATCATTTAAAGGCGATATAATAATGACAATAATAATAATAATATTACTGTCGTTATTTTTGGACAATTAAGAACATATAGTAATACCCCCCTCCACCCACACACACACACACACTCACTATATATATATATATATATATATATATATATATATATATATATATATATATATATATATATATATATATATATTATTTTGGGGGGGGGGGTTATTATATGTTCTTAATTGTGTGTGTAGTTATTACCAACAATAAGAGTAATATTATTATTATGTGACATATACATACATTATGTGTGTATGTGTGTGTGTGTGTGTGTGGGGGGGGGGTTATTATGATATGTTCTTAATTGTACATACATACATACATATATATGTGTGTGTGTGTGTGTGTGTGTGTGTGTGTGTGTTGGGGGGGGGGGGGGGGGGGGGGGGGGGGTTATGATATGTTCTTAATTGTGTGTGTGCAGTTGTTACCAGCAATAACAGTAATATTATTATTATTATGTTACATATACATACATATATATACATACATATATATATATACATATACACACACACACAGATATATATATATATGTTGTACAATTCTTGCCAAGGTATAAATTGTCCAAAGCCTGATGTATTGATGTGAGAAACACAGCAGTGCGGATTTTGCGGGTGTCTGTGCATTCTGCAGTAACACGCCCATGTTCGCGCAGTGCTGTCTGTCTGTGCGCTTTGCTGTGTTAATGATAAAGCAGGAGTCGGATCAGGGAAACCCGGCGCAGTCTAATGGTTTGTTTGACATTTCAGCGGTACCACATGGCCGCGTTCCTTAATTACAACCGGCGTCGTATTTTGTGGCAATCAGGGTTTCCTCGTCTCCTAAGTCCTGGTTTAAGGACTGCTGAACCCCGATTTCCTTGCACACTACAGCAGGCATCCCCCATCATGTGTGTTTGGGGCGCCTGCATTAGACCTCTCAGCTTCAGGGGTGAACATTCCCCGATATTAAGCGGGCAATTACTCCTTACACTGGCAGCATTGCTCGGGGGATCATCATGATCCTGACTTGGCTGAAGAGAGGCGCTTTCAGTGCTGTGCCACACAACCGCGTCCGGACCATCACTTCATTTTCATTATACCTATAATAAAAAATAAAAGGGAGAGGTTTGTGTTCAAAACGCGTATTTAAGTAAACATCTCCAAATAGCTGATTAATTACCCCCCCCTTAAGCATTGAGCAATGCATAGAATTAAAGCAGGCTATGAGTTTTCAAAAAACGGCCTAGTATAGTATAGTTCAACACTAAATAATGTGTCAATAATATATAGCTAATACTGTCGCAGGCATACTGTAAGCAGATTATGTCGAGGTTGATATGTGTTTTAGACACATTGACATCATGTTCACTATTGCATATTGACGGGGAAATAATTTACTTGAGTACTAGACCTATTTGCATCCTTTAATGCACCAAATTTAACAAACAAAAAAAAAAACACTAGGTCTATATGCAGAATTGTTATGCCAGAATAACTCTCTTGTAGCTTACCTTAGTATGTTTAAAATAGCCTATAATTAAAACTAAATCCATTAATCATATTTAAGGGAATTTTTTTTAACCAGGGACTGTAAAATGTGCAGTGAGCTCAAATGTCAAATTACTCTCTCAAAATAAAAAAAAAAAAAAAGGCGAAATGAAAACAATGCTTAAGCCAACACAGGTTGGTGTAAATTAGATGTGAAACACGCCGTGCACCACACATGGTCCTTGGATTTATGATGATGATGACGATAATGATCATGATGATGATGACGATAATGATTGGTTAATTGCAGCAGACTGTGCCTGGTGAAGGTGGCTGGTTTTCTGTAAGGCCACTGCTTCACAGGTTGAAGTGAGAGCACGCGGGTGCGAGAGAAAGAGAGGCGTGTAATGTATTTAACTACGGCAAAGTAGTGTTTTGAGAATTGGTAATTGCTCACATCCTTCTCTGGCCACGGGGACAATGTCCAGATCCCTGCGCGCACACGTGTAAAGTTCGTGCAGGAACACACAGCCAGCTTCAGCCCAGACTCCACAGTTTACCTTCAGAGCTGAAGCTCTTTGTCTTACTGATAAGGAAAACGGTAGCTCAGATTAAACGTGTTAAAAGAGCACTTCACTGACAGGACTGTTCTAATCAGCACTTCACTGACAGACACACACACACACACACACACACTCAGCAAAAGAAGTGCTGTCTTCAATGAACACCTCTAGTGTTTACAATCCCAGTGGGGACACTAGGGACACTGCAAGAGTTAATTCACATTGTAGATGTTTTTCCTGCATGGTGGTTCTCCTCAAAGCCTGTCCAAGTTGTCATTTGGTCTACCTCTTCGTTTTCAGAAGTTTAATAGCTACATAGCTGTGCTGATCATGTTTTTAAGGCCTTCATGTCCAAAACCGCATACTAAATAGTCCTAATCTACTAATTCTGTACTGTAATATGCGGTTGCCTGGATATGAAGTATGCCAGGAGCAATCTGGCCGCCTAACTGGTTCGAATTTGCTGTCGTGCGACAGTCAAATTGTCGTAATGACAAAGTAAACAGATACTTCCCCTCTATCAGAGTGAGGCTAAAAACTAGCGGCACAAACCTTCACTGGTAATCGCTGTTTTCCTACTTACCTTCATTCAAAAACATAAGCATAATTCTTTAAAAGTACCACTTTCATTTTGTAATTTGATTTGAAGGGGGCTTAAGGTGTTTGAGTAAATAGTAATTTAGATCTCACTGTGGACTTGGCTTGTGTCGCTACATTCTGTCAAGTTACACTGGATATAGCCTGCAATCTAACAAGTACTAGATTTTATTTTATTGCTATATCATGTCTGGAAGTTCACATTTTGATGTCAGCCAAATGTCAGCCACATCATTGTGCTTTTGATGATTAGGATTCATGTATATATTAATTTAGCCTATGTTAGTTTTACTTCAAGTAAGTAAGAAATCTAGGATTTAAAGTAAAAGAGTACATGCAAAAACCATTTAACCACAGCAGCAAAACCAGGTTGGTGGTAAAATATGTAATAAACAAACAAACAAACAAACAACACAGTAGTTGTATGGTTTAACATACACTAACCATAGTCAATAGTTACCCTTAAGTGTTTATTAAAATGGCCAACTATAGTGTATCACAATAAAATCACAGTAATAGTCTGTTTTTGTTCAGGGTGCAATATGCCTCTACAAGCTGCTACATGCTGGATGATTAGCAGATAAAACAGTGTGGTATACAGTACATACATGCCTTTAAGAACACTGAGAATTAGTTAATCCCTACGTGTGTGTATACACTACAATATCCCACTCTCTCTCTCTTTCTGTCTCATGCACACACAACTATAAACCTATAACTTTATAGGAGAATTTACCATGCCATCTCTTATTGCTGTCAAAAACTCTACAATGTGTATTTACGCTCATATGCTATATACAGTTTCCCTTTTAATCACTGCACAGGGAAACATCTTATTATAGTATTTGTATATATCACATGGCTTCAGTAGCTTTGGTCTAATTTCCTGTGTAAATAGACAATAAAAATATATACCAAGTTCATAATGAGGTAAGAATATAAAATAAAAATGTTCTGCATGATTGAGATCAGGAGTGGAAACCTGACCTGGGCAAATGTTAAGGGAACAATGTCATATTGGGTTAATGAGTGCCATATGAAGTCTGCTCCACTACGGTACACAGTTTGGACCTACAGAGCTGTTGGATTCAAGAGGAGCTTTGAGAGAGCTGCAGGTGTTGCACAGTTGCTCAGTATCACACACTAACTTCTCAGACTTAGCTCACAAGTGTGCCCTGGCCATGCTTTGTGTATTTATGAGATAATTAAGGCAAGGATACCTCCATGCTTTTTAATGAGCTGGCATTCCAACAGCATATCCCATTTCAAGTGATATTTGCTGTTTGGAAACATAAATAATTGTTTCCAATTTTATGTCATTTAATATATTTCCCTTGAAGGCCATCATTCTCTGTCTATCTCTCCTTCATCTCATGTTTTCTCACTTTATTTTCATCCCTTTCACTGCAAGGCTGGTACATAAAGAGCCAGGCGGTGTAACTGTACCCTTGTCATCAAACTGTACAGTAAAGCAGCAGAGGCATTTCTCCGGGTGTGAGCAGGGAATAAAAACGCCGCTGCATGATAAGGAGTTGGAGAGAGACTTTGAAACACTTTTTAAGACATCCATAAAAGGGGCACTTGGTGAAGGGCACTGTGTCTATAAAGGACTAATGGGGAATCAATTAAGATGGCCAGGCAGCAGTGAACAATTTTAACAGTGCAGGAGTTTAGTTATTAGTAATTTGAAAAGATTTCCAAGCTGGGAAATTTCAGTGCTGAAGAACTCGATGGTTCATCTGACCAAGACTGAAAAGAAAACTTACAAGTGCTTCTTACTTCTTCTTACTACGGGTCCTCTTGCGTGGCAGTCTGTACATGACACTGTGTACATCGTGTGCATGTAACCTACGGTCAGTACAAGTAGCAAAGTGTTCCTGTTTAATTTGCTAGTTAGCATAATGACAAACATTGTGACTCTTTGGTCATCTGCTTTTTTGTAAACTTTGGACTATATACTGTAACCTACCAAATTACAGATTTAAAAAAAAAAGGAAGCATGTATAGTGCCTGGCTCTTGCTGTATAATATGCTATGGTCTCATTTGTTGAAAAAAAAAAAATTGTGGCTTAGCATTTTTCAACTCATAAAATTCCACTATACAATTTCCAAGTACACATCATACAAAGGTACAAGAAGAATTAAATTAAATTAAACACACATTTATTATATTGCATTTGTGCATTAAAGACTTCAGGTTAATGATGTGTTTTCTAACTACTGCTAAATGCTAAAAGTGCAATAATCAAAAATAGTTCTAAATTAATTTTGAGTTAGATTAATTACCCTAGCTTCTACCCATGTGAATTCAAGATTTTGTTTTGTGTATTTCCACATAAAAATAGCTGCTTATTGAGATTTTGCATTTTGCATTACTACAGATCACCATTCCTAATCATTTCAGGCAATAAAATCAAAATACCATGTAGAAAATTTTTTTAAGTAATGCTTTTCAGTATATTTTTGAATACTACAAATCTTATATTCCTTATGAAATTAAGGCACAGCTAGCAACATCTTAATTCACAGAAGTTAGCAATTTTTTTAGTATATAAATTAAACTCGGGCCATAAATATACAATTCCATAATTTTCAAGATTAATTGAGAACATATGTCAGCTAGTGTTAGTGTACATTTACAATTATACTACAAATCTAACCTAAACATTAAAGTCATTTCCTGATTGGGTGTGCATTTACGTTTCCTGCAAAGAAAACACCACAATCATTTCGATATTGCAGAGATGGTGTGATTTTTTTTCTCGGTCCTAATATAGCTTTAGTAATTCATAAAGCCCTATACTTTCTTCCTCTTCAATTTTTCATCCAGGACAGATGAATTGCAACGCAAGTTGAATTGTGCTCTAAATATACGACAGTACATCAATCAAAATCTAAAAACATATTTTCTGCTGATGTTTAGGAAAGACATTTCTAAACTCCCCCTGCCCTGAATGTTTACATGGAGAGTTTATGTTGCGAACATTTCAGATGTCATCAAATCTACCTTGCTCCGGGGCTAAAAATTGATTCCATTCGTTGGCTGCCGGAGAGATTGGTGCAGACCTCGGGATCCATGAGAGAGAGAAACTGAGAAGTGGGTAAAATCAGGGTGGGTGGCAGTGTGACACTGCGGTTTTCTGTCCACTTTACAATGAGTTCAAATTAGAGACGAGGCTCGGCAGTGAAATCGCATGCCACGGCTCAATCAGTGGTCCACCCCACCACGATGGGCTTGGGAGAAAGTAGGCCGAATCAGTGCAGAGACTTATTAACTTTCCTCAAAGCATGATGCGAACCCTTACTGTGATCTGAGGTCCTCCGACACTGCCACACACAAAGATGTCTCATGCTTAATGAGAGTGCAACAAAATAAAGACTAACAGAAGATATAAGACTTCATGAAAATAATATTGTGTGTTCATTTTGAGCATGACGCGCTCCTCATCAGAGAGAGAGAGAGAGAGAGAGAGAGAGAGAGAGAGAGAGGGAGAGGGAGACATAAACCCACCCAATGCATATAGAGGCTCTACACAAAGGGCCTTCCAGGACAGAGCTCAGATTTTATAAACTCTACCCAGGAAGTAATGCTAACAAATGTCAGAGCTCATCGGAGCTCACACCCTCACTGAGAGGATATGGCGTGTTATCTGTTCATCTAAAAAACACTTATTCAAAACGGTGCCAAACCATGTCAACTGGATGTCACTGAGGTCCGGTATACAATAGATGGATGGAGTAGAGAGTAATGGTGTGTGCGTGTGTGTTTATAGTGTTAGTGTTAATAAGCACTTTCAGTATTAAGCTTTATATATGGCTAAACTCTAACACTGATAATTGTCGGTACATTTGTGTGAGAAGGGGAGTATAACTCTAAAATAAAGCTTGTGTCGGAGAAGGTTTTTCCAAATTTACTAACCAAAAAACTAGTGCTTGTGTGTATGTGTGTATGTGTTCAGCACTCTGCTCTCAGACAGAAAGCAGATGTTGGGGACGTGCTAAAGGACAGTCTTGTTGATAATCAACCTGCTATTAGCGAGGTATGTGGCAGTAGTACTCCTGGACTGTGAAGGATTAGTTTAGTCAATCCCTCCAGCTGGACAAGTGGCTACATCACTCTTATTGAAAGGCTACAAAAGCACACATGCACAGATAACAAATGAGTTAAGAGAGTAACACTATTTTCAAGACTCATTCTTTTTTCTCACAGAGTGAGTTATGATTGAGGATAGCTCTGTTTCCTCTGCAGCTCGAAAGGTCTGTAAACACGAGTTAAAGTAATGTACCTTATTCAATTTCCAGTGCTAGATGGGGTGGCAAGACCTCTCTCCTCATTTTCCCCACAAAATAAATGAGGTAATAGTGTCTCTCAGCTTTCAGGACCTTTCAGGAAAGGAGAACAAGAGAGATAGAATAAGAATAGGTGTGTGGGGGAACTTAAGAAAGCATCCAACTAGCATGGCGCCTCCAGTGAATGTAAAATCGCAATATATCATACTAAGGATTAAAGGAGACTGAACAAATAAAGTACAATGTAATGAAGGTGATAAATTAGAATCTAAAACACTAGACTAGACACCAGATCTTGTTGCTAGGGAGTGAAATGCGCAGTGTCTGCTGCTGAGACAGAAAGAGAGTGGAGCTGTAATGAAAAGAGTAGAAGGGAGGTGAAGAGATGGAGAGGAGTTGTGGACAGTAAAAGCCAAACCAACAGAGAGCGCAGAAACATAGAAAGTGTTGTTGGATGAATTAGAGAGAGAAAGATAGAAAGAGTACGAGAGAGAGAGAGAGAGAGAGAGAGAGAGAGAGGAGAAGGAGGAGGCGGAAAGTTGCTCAGCAATATCCCTCCATTTGACCGGCCAAGCAGCACGGCTCAGAGATGCGGCTGAGCTCTTCTGAGACAGCTGCAACATTTCAGGGCTCCAACTCAGCGAATTTCCATCAGCCACCGCTGCCAGAGACCACAAAATGCTTTCAAACAACGGCTCACTTCAAGAATTCTTGTCTCAGGGAGCAGGGAATGAGGGGGGGTGTGTGTGGGGGGAGGGGGGGAGAGAAAAAAAAAGGGCTGGAGAAATGTGTCTTGGTGTTGCTGAGTGAGCTCTGTGAATTAAGCTAACAGATTAATGCAAACTGTGCCCTGGCAGAGAAGTCTGATTGGCCTTCCATGGCAAAATTGCTTGCAGGTTTAGAGAATGGTGTGGAAAAGCAAGCGTGTGTATATTGGTGGTGGTCGTTGTGTGCGTTAGAGGATTCAGGCCTAGGACAGCTTGTTTCATGTCAAAGTACTCACCTTCGCTGCCATATATTAGCACTCATCAGGGATGGCCATTAAACCCAAAGCCTGCACAGAAAATTTAATTACCAAGCCATTTATTTCTTCGAAAGGCAAATAAACCCACACCACCTCAGCATGCATTAGGCGAGGTTCAAGGGCCGTCCTTTCACTCATTCTTTGTTGATAACACCCAGGACCCAAGTCCCAGCACAGGGGGAAATAATAGTCCTCTTATCCAACGACAGCAGCCCAACTCTATTAGAACCAGCTGGTCCCTGCATAAGTCATTCTTTATTCAAGTTCACTTAAGAGAACAACTGATTTAATGAAGGGTGCTATTTATACATGGGGGTTACTCATCCATGCCACCCATCGGAGGAGCACAGTGCAGGCTAAGCGGAGACCTGTCCCAATAAACCAGGCCATTTACTCAGGGTGCTTGTAAAAACAAGAGGGCCCAGGGCAAGTGGGCAACAGACCAGGGGGAACTACAGGCCGTCTTTGTGGAGGAGAGCTTGGTGTGGAGGACTGAAGTGTGGAGGGTGGAGGGAGTGTACGAGGTAAGACAGCAGTCCAGGCAAGTGTTGATTTCTGATTAGATGTGAGAAGAGGGTTGTTGGAACGGAGGACTTGTTTCACTCAAGAAGTGAAGAAAAAAGCGGCCCTGACTCAAGCTCTTGTAATGATGTAATCCTTGATTATTACAAATCAATTACAGTATACAGTGCGGTCCACAGCAGTCTTTCAATCTATATTTGCAAAGCAAATACAAACTTTTACTGCATTCATATAGTCTATTATGCATAGAGTAGACCTGTGGATCACTCTACTGTGGACCAAATGTGACAATAGGCATGTATTAGGTATGAGGTAGAAACTAAAGCCCAATAAACTGTGCAACTGTCTTACACAGTAATGTCTAAAACAACTCCTCCTCACTGCTTGCTAGTGCTTGAAGGACAGCCCATCAATATTCTCTCTCTTTTTCTCTCTGTTCCTGGTACATTTATAAAGTGAGCAGCATGGCTGAAGGATAGCGTTTGAAGTCTGCAGCCCCAGCTCAGCAGTAAAGGGACTCCCCCTGCCTTCCTCCGGTCATATAAATGACAGCTAATGAAACATGAACTGCTGGTCCTTTGTCAAAAGCCTGGATATCTGTGCCGCCCTTCCACTTAATCAAATGCACCGTTATTGTCATCTGCAGATTTTTAAAGACAAGAAGGAGACATTGGAACTTGACCCTCCAACCCCTGACTCAGGGTTGTCAGACTTTGTGTATAGTCATGCTTGACCATGCATTGGGCTTCGTGGGGGAGAAGGCCACAGTTGTCAACTTTGTCTTCTCTTCATCTCATCTCTCGCTCACAAACTCCTTAGATCTTCAAAGCTGAAGCAGACCAACAAATCACAGTGTCTTGTGAGCACAAGCCCATAACAACAGTGACAAGGGATGACTTGAAGAAGTGGGGTACTCGGAACAATGAGAGGACCATCTGGGATGCTTTTAGGATGAAACTGAAGTTGTAAAAGCACATTTGCAACAAAGAGGAGAGCAGCAGGGAAGTAACTGCAGTATATGGACAACGCAGGTCCTCCAAACCACAATATATACGACCTTACTGAAAATTATACCCCTGTGTCCACTTAACAACCAAACACTCCTAATCCCTGTCCTACCTTGCAGATAAAACTCAAACTTGACTCCAACCTGAACTTGAACCTAATGTCTGCTCTCAGCCACTCTGAAAAAAAAAAAAAGCCATGTACACCGACTGGTTGTAGGGGTCTAATCTAACAACAAGCTAAAGCCCATTGGGGATGGGCAGGGATATTAGTTTTAAGATGAATATTTGTATATTGGGTGTGAATGACAGAAGTGGGTGAGGCAGGGTGAACAGCTGCAGTGATGGAATGTGTCCACAGTGGTGGCGAATGAACTAGCGTGCCGTTCTATGGTGTTAATTGCCAGATTTCGAGGACCAGCAAATCAGGATACCCTGACAGCTGGCTATAAGTAATTCCATGTCAACATGAGGGCCCTCATTTGTGGGAGGGAAAAGAAAATGTTTTGATGTTACCAAGAGAGACAGAAAAGGAAAATAACACTCCATTATGATGAGTTAGATGCAGAGCTCTCACTGGAACACACTAACAGCTTCACTTGCCCCTGCTGTAAAATATAAGTACTGACATTCATAACTTTATTCTAGCACATTAAAAAATGTACTCAACCATAGCCTGACAGTAACCACAACCATGGAGAATGTTATACCCAGGAAAAAACAACATACCATCAGATTTATTCAAATAAACATGGATTGGTGCCATGTACCATTCAGTCCATTCTGCAGAAAGGAAAGGATGCCTTGTAATCGTTTTGAAATCCTTACAATCTATTAACCATGTAAGATCTCATGCTTCATGATTCACTGAACAAGATTTTTTCTAGTTCTTGAACAAGATCTTTTTTTCCCCCCTACTCAGGTCAGGGTAAGACAACAGCCTCATCATGACACTGTTCATTATTTATTACTTCCACCACCCATAATGACACAACAGTTGTATATATTATATACACTACGATGGTTACTGAGCTTAATAATGGTTAGGCACACTATTAGATATTGGCTTTGGCTCTTTCAGCTTAGAAGGCAGATACACAAGTGTTTTAGTGAGAGGATTCATGCACAGGAAGAGGGGGGGTGGGAGGATACTGAGTGGCACATTTGATATGGTTCTCACAGGTGTCCCGAGAGGGCAACAGTTGCCTGGGCTCCAAGAGTCTTAATGAGGATTGACACGCTTAACTCGACAAATATGAGCACCATCTATGGAATGGTGAGTGTTTCAGAATAAGGGGTGGTCAATCTAAACTGGCTAAATCGTAAAAAGCCTGAAAACACACTCATGATTTATGTCTGAAAATACAGGTAATAGCATCAATAAATCTCCAGTTTTGGAAATAGATTGGAGCAATTAGTTTTAAAAGGAGCCAATTGCTTGCACACTGCTGTGGTTCCCAAGTTCTCAGCTCTGGAGGCAAAAAACACGTTTTCATGTCCAACTCCGCAAGACTCCAGGATGAGTGTTTAGGACTCAAATATTTTCTTCACCACCAGTGTTTGTTTGTTTTATTATTCCACTTGAATAGATATTTGTTTGGCCTGAGGTGGCTTCATGTAATGGTTTCCATTCGAGAAGCAGCATGAAACTGTCTGGAAAAAATAAACAGAATCATTTTCCTCTTCTCATCGTGTCAGTGAGAGAAATGAGAGAAAGGTTTTGTCTCTCGCACCTCAGAATGGTGCAATTATGCGTGTTGTCATTTGAAACCGAGAAGCAAGAGAACCACAGAGAGGGTTGATGCTGAGGCCTCATAAAGCAGGACGATAAGCTGCTATCTCTCATGACTTCAAACTGAGCTTCATTTAATTTCCCCCTTGGAGGACATTGGTCACAGATGTGGCATTGCCCTCATCTTCAAAGTGTGTTTATGTCTTTGAGAACTTGTCCATATTATGACACTGGGGAAATATGTGCTTTATCACCTCACTCAGTCAGTGCATTGGATTTTGGTTCCACTCAATTTGAATTGACATAAACCGTGCTATAAAGGAACAGACGAAAGTAACTGCTTGAGTGATCTCATTGAGTGAGACAGGCTCCTTGATATGGAAAAACCACAAAAGCTGAGTCTGTGAGCATATGTGGTGTTGGTTTGTGTGTATGTGTACAGACAAGCTGGATGTTTTTAAGCAGACTGATACAGCATATGAATGTGTGTATACCAGAGTCTCTGACCTTCTCGCCATGACACTTTCACTGCTGATACAAATAAAACCACCATAAATCATTGCAACTCATTCAGGCAACCTGACACCCCTTAACCCAGAATCTACCACAGCTCATCCTTCAGCCAGTGGGTTGAGACAGCTCTTATTGCTCTGAGATATTTTTAAACAAAGGGAAAATGTATTATACATTTAGGTTCCTCACTGGCCCTGGATAGTAGCTCCTATGCTAATATGTCCAATAGGATGATAATTACAAAGCGATAATGTGAGATAACTGGCAAAGCAAGGGAAGCCCCTGTCAGTCCCAGGGCAGAAGGCCAGCGTATTAAGGCCTATCATGTTCATAAAGACTGTGCCAAACTATGTGATGCAACACTCACACTCACTGGTCACATAGGATAAAAGGTCACTGTTTTGGAAACCAACATGTTACTTGAGTGGTTTAGATGACTCTGCACTGGTCTTGCAGAAAAAAAAATGACAGCTTCACATTCCAGACAATAGTCAAGCAATGATGGATTTTGGTATCTAGTAACTAGGTCAGAAAATGGCAATCTATAAAAAAAACACATACTTGCATTAGGCATCTGACTGGGTACTAAAATAAGGGTCTAGCCATACATGACATACAACATAATGTATGTGAGTTCTACTAATTCCAAAAATTCTAATCTAAGAATACAAGTGAAGTGAAAAAATGTGGCACTATTATTAGCATTAATTTGATTTCCCATAATAGAAATGCCATATAATTACTGCTACACGCAATCAAAGCAAAACGCAACAACATAGATGTATCTGCAAAAAAAAAAAAAAAAATTAAAGAAATGAACAGAATTAGTAATAAATATGCGATACAACAAACTGTCATGTCAGTGCAAAGCAAAAGTTATTATCTCAGTACCTCAAATCATCCCATAAAGTATCACCCTTGAATGATAATCTCAAGGGCTGATGAAATATCAAGATAATCCCTTGACAATTCATTTAGTGCAGTTTACTTCTGTCTGCCTACACCCTTGAAGCCTCTATCAAGAGCAATATGGTATATGTCAACAGCCAAATTGGGCATTATCACAGTATCCACGTAACCTAACTAAAGGTCAAAGATCATAATAAGAGTTATAGTAAATCCTCTGTGACTAAGAGGTATTGAATAGCATGCTGTATCGTGTAGAGGTGAGAGGTCAGCCTGGGGTCAGGGTCAGGGACAGGGTGTGAGGCTTAGCTTTATCAGCTCTGTTACACAGGCCTACGCATTTAAAGCAGGACAGAGTGGTGGGGACTTAATTGTTCCTGTCACACACTCATCTAGGCCACAGCTGCTCCCCACAGTGTAAACCTGCAGAAAGCCATGGAAACATACCCACACGTGTTAATTCAGCATCTCATATTTATACTCATTTCCTTTTCATGTTTTCAGTTTACATTCAGAATTTCCAGACTGGAATGTCTAATGCAGAAGGAAAGAGAGAGAAGAAACAAAAGAAAGAAAAGAAAAACAGAATTATTTCTTTTTCTCCATAACAGCGACCCTGTTTCCTGTAAATTCTCCAACCTTCGTACTCAGAAACTCTTCTTCATCCTGCAAATATTCTGTCCTTGTCAGGATATTACTGGTGAAAATCCTGAGTTTCAGTGTGGCTAAAAGTATTATTCTATCAGTAGATACTAGCCAGATAATTACTTTAAGGTTAATTTTTGTCCAATGAAAAAATTATATATATATTTTAGTATATAATTTTATATACATAAACAACTCCATCAAGATTACCCTTAGGCACAACAGCTCTACAATTGTAGCCCTTGCCAAAAAAGAAAAAAGAAAAAAAAAGCAAACTAACATTTTACCCCCATTATAGACCCCACATGCACACCCCAAATTCAAATTCCCTTGAAACCACTACAAGGTAAGGGGATACCAAGATATGCAGACAAGACCAATATGGCTCTCATTCCTCTCATTCTGTAGCCCTACAGACTCTGTGTGTATTCCAAACCAGAAATGTCCAGAGGCCCAGGAGCAGATGGAGCAGTCTGGCCTTATCCTGGGTGGGCAGCAGTTATCCAGCGCCCCTCCACATGCCCTCGGGAAAAATGTAATGGATTTAATGTCCAGCCATTGAAAATTCAATATTATATGATTCAATTTAGTCTAATATCAACATCAAATGCATTGGAATGTACAAAATTTAAGAGCACTTGTATATTTTCTTTGGGCAAAAACTTGTTCGGAACATGTTGATTCATTGTTAGCTTTCCAAAAGTCTGGAAAATGCAATGCAGAATCTCAGATTTTGCTGTAAAATCCATTAAAATAACAATGATCATCTGTGGAGTTCTTTTTTCCCCCATTATGAATTCACTGATGTTAAAGATTAGTTGTGAAATTACATTTATTTAAGTAAGTCATTTATAAATAACAAAGTAAATAAAATGCAAAGGAATTTTATTTTAATTTTTTTTCTAACATCATATACTGACCTTATCCAAAATACTAGAATATTTCCACATAGAGTATGTGGTTACTAATACATTGTCTTCTACTTTTAATTACTAACATAATTTCATTACCTTTTTTTTTTTTTCCCAAAGGATCTTATTTTATATAAGTCCAATAACCTGATTTTAGCCATCACCAATATGAGTCATACATTATTCAGGAATAATTTCATTACAGAATAATTACTTGAAATTATTTTATGCAGGTTATACCTGACTCAAGCTAGTGTTTACACTGCTTCACTGTTTTATGTAACAATATTTTTATTACTTTTTTATGGCTGTGGACATGATCCATCTGATCACGTGAAAACTTGAGTCCTGTCAGAGCGTAACAAGTGTAACAAGGAACTAACATTAGTTCTGTGTGTTAACCAAGTTTTCAATCAACTTGTCTTTTCAACAAAGTTTAAATACTCCCTTAAATCGAAGAATAACTGCAATGTAACTGTTGAATATGATTACTTTTATAGTTATTATTTGCGAATGTGCATTTGCGTCATTACACATCCTTAGCAGCATGGCGACTGTGGAAAAATAAAAACGACTTCATTCTAACCGGCCTCAATCAGTTTATTAAATTTCAACTTGATTAGTCAGAATAATAATGGAAACTTAACTAGTGACATTTATTGTCATAATTACTGTCTTCTTAGTGTCTTCTGTCAGGTATAGCAGATATTCAGCTATTCATAAGAAAAAGTTACAAAATTTTATTACAACTAATTATTACAAACCTTGGAAACACTAGAACGGGTACTGGAATGAGATACACACTTCCTTCCAAACATACACTGATTGGAGGGCTGCTCTACACTACACAGGCATCCTAACACTTCTCTTGCTACTACTAGTGATGGGGGGACAAAGGATGCAGCGTGAGCAGCAGTTCGAAAAGATGCAGTTGGTAGTCTTGGAGGTAGCACATGTTAGCCTTCATCCACCCTGGTTGGTAGGCATTGTGTGATAGAGGAGAGTTAGCTAGTGGGTGGGAATTGGAAAGACAACAATTAGGGGAAAATTTGGGGAGAAAAAAAAGAGACATTTTCTGCAGACACAGACCAAATAACACTTTCTCTATGCTCATGTGAGAGCTCTGTAATTTGCTAACTTCAGTCGCTGTTGCTAGCAGGGTAGCAAGGTGCTCCAGATCTCCAGCCTGACGTTTTGCTTGTTTATGTCATTTCACCACTAACTACTTATTTGAACAGTGTTTCTTGTCATTTCTTTAGAGTAATTACTGTGAACACACTGGAAAAATACCCTTTTCTTGTCTAATTTACCTTTTAAGTTGGTTTACTTGTGGAAAATTAAATCTCCTTTCATGAAACCTAATGTTTAGTTATGTAATCTCTTTAAACCCCAAAACCACAACTGCATGTCTAGAGGAATAAATAGATTTTGCCCTAATGAAAAGCAAACACAAACTGACATTTCATTTCTGTCACAAATTTCCTACAGAGACAAGAGAACTATATTAATTTATACAATATCATAATCTGTAATTCTACCTAAGACGGCAAATAACAACAACTGGCTTAATTATTACGATCAACTCAAGTCACATCACCTACACAGCAAGCAGCCTTTTCTGAAACCATTTAAGTACAGTAAGCAATTAGGTTCAACACTGTTGTAGCATTTACACATAAAGTGAATTATTCACTAAACATCATTTCCTTTCACAGTGGAAATTAGTAGCAATCCAAATAAGTCAACCTTAGCCAACAAAATCCTCTTGTGTGCTATAATTACTTCACAAGATTGGGTTGAAACACATTCGAGCTCTGTTTAAACCACATACAGATGTAGTGTGGTATAGACTTCATTATTTTACAGTATTTAAATTTCTAAAACAGTGTGTTTACAGTTTACACTTCATAAGTCATCAGTGTGACTAATGTTGGGTTTTACAGTGTATAGTTTATAAAGAAATCATTAATATTTTATTCTGAAACAAGTTACTTGTTCTGGATTACTTTCAGCTAAAAAGCAATCATGCCAACTGTTTATTGATACTTAATGGATTCTCTGCAAGTCAGTCCATTTGTTTGCACTGTAACAGGATATGCATGTTGTTTATAGCTGCAGTTTAAAATAGAACCATGACTCATGGCTGCACTGGCTGTGGCAGTTTGTGACCTAACACCCTTCTCCTATTGCCCTGGAGAAAAGGAAAAGGTGGCGTTCGCATGGTGAGACTGAAGGCAAGGTGTGTGTGTGTGTGTGTAACTGCGTGGAAACATCAAAAAAAAAAAAAGAGTGAAGAAAAATACAGAAGGACAGAGAAGAGATTTCAGGCCAGATTATGTCATTTCAATCATTCTCACACCCACTTTCCGTTCAGTGAATAAAACCACAAATAAGGTTTGAACTAGGGCAATCAAACAGGCCACCTCACGCCCCCACACTTAAGGCCGGCTTCAGCCTTGACATGGGCCAGCGCCTGGGGTATACAGGCGGTGTGTGTGTGGGAGGGGTGGGTCTGGACCCACGGTCCGAGTTCTGAGCGCTTTAGCAGACAGGTCGGCTCCAGTAGCAATGAGTCATTGCTGTCTGTCTGTGGTGCCTGCAGGCTAGCCGTTCGAGGCTTATATTTTATCACAATGCTAACAACTGCTTCATTCACATAAATAATAAGCCCTGCCACTTATGACCTATGGGATGCGAGCTATACAGATCTCGGGAAAGTCCTCGTATGAACATGTTGTACAAAGCAAATGTTGGTTAAAAGCACAAATTGAAATGTTAAGCAGGGTCAAGTGTAAGACACTGTATGTGTAAAACACTCAACATTTTTTCCTCCCTTTCAAACAGACACTCAAAATAAAGACGCTCAAAAGATTATGAAATTAGAAGCCGATGCTGCCACAAGCCTGCTATACAGACAAGGGTTGATTCATGAGGTGAGAGATGACATACACGTTCCACTGAAAAGCTTAATGAGCATTTTAATATAGCACCAGTATAAAACATATATCTGTGGTTGTTACCCCAAAAGCCTGCACCAATATTGGAGCTGCCAACATTAACCATTTTCCTAGCAGAAACAGACTATACTATACTCAGCAGCCAAACCTCTCCAGCACATTTCTATTGACACACTTGAGTATAGAAGCATTCGGGCATTGCATACCTCCCCACTGATACTGAAGAACAGCTATACGTGACCTATGATAGACCACTGTATTGGATTTTAACCACATCAGAACCATTAGAGAGCAGCACAATGGTGTTCAGCTCGTGCGGAAGCTTGTGCCGAGTACTGCAAAGTCCTTTTCAGCAGCACACATTGACTATTAACCTACTGCGAAAATCCCTGCTGAAATCGCCAACTTTAGTGTTGGTCTTGACTATGGGCTGGGTATGTGGGCAGATGGATATACTCCAAATCAGGTAGATTTCACAAATGAAGCAGAGGCCTTCTGGCATTGTTTTGTGGGGAAAAAAAGAGAGCAGGATCATCTTACCTTTCAGGAAAGGAGAAGCAAAAAAAAAAAACATGTAAAAAAGGAAGGGAAAGCAGACAGGTATGGAGGGAAAGAGAAAGAGAGACAAAAACAAAGCAGACAAGAAGTATGAGAAAGAGATGTAGGATATTTGCCCTACTGAAATGTCTACCTGCTTATCAGTGAGTGTTACAGTGAGAGTAGAGGTGTATTACAAAGAAAGTGCATCTTGTTTAACATGGACACGGCATGTTGCTCACCCAGTACTGTGAGACACATTCACCACGTCTGGTGTAAATGAGCCTTTAGTCATTCATTCAGCTTCAGTGACTGCTTTATTGCTGGGTCTTTCCCCCATTTTACTCCCCAATTTTGTCATCCGCTACATCACAGGGCAGCATAACACACTTGGTGGAAAGCGCTATCTACCCTCTTCTGCATATATGAGCTCACAAATGCCCACAGTTTGTTAGTGTCATTCTGACTGAGTGTATGTGATACCTCCCATCCAGAAGGCATGGCCAATTTTGCTCCCTAGACTCCTGTCCACGGATGGCTGTGACATCGTCTGGATACAAACTTGTGATCTGGAGTGAAATTAAAAAAAAAAAAAAAACTGCCCCAGTCACACCTCTAACTGAGAGCTCATTAAACATAAAATTATTAATCTGTGTGTCTTTATGTGTGTGTGACCGCAAAACATAACTCTTATGAAAGGTGATGGATATGGTAAGGGATAGCTTCTTGTACAATCTAATTCATATGAAAGCAAATTAAATTTTTAGCAATAATTCCTATACATTTTGCAAGAAGACTGGGTTTGATGTCTGGATTACAGAGTATGAGCCTTTAAAGCCTATACCTGCTATCAGATGGCACATAATGGTTTATGATTAAGAAGCGAGATTGGTATACAAAGAGACACACAAGCACATGCACACACACACACACACCCCATTATTTCTACTTTTGCTTCCGTAATTCTGTAAAACACAGAATGCAAATTGAAATGCAAATTTCAAAACCCTGAGACTCATATCTACTTTCCATAGAAGACTATCGAAAGCACATACCTACAAAGAATGTGTCAAACACGTGTCATGAACAAACCAGCTTTATGAACAAGTGCAATAATACTAATGATTAAGTGTAGTGGTTTATAGTATAGCACTCCACTGAACCCTGTATAGAAGCCATACAAACTGCAGAAAGTAACAACGTGCAATTAAAACTTATTACTGAACTGGAGAGAGTCATATATTATACAGGCAGTGATTTTTAATGGTAACTTTGCATTCTGAAATGGCATTGATATCAACTGTGGACATTCTGAGTTTTGGATTACGGAAGTGATAGAAACAGACAAAGACAATGTTACCTGGAGAGACAGTCACTCAGAGGGCATGGCAAATACACACTTTCAGAATCAGACACACTGACAACAATTTGAATATTATCTAGCCTAGATACAAACACACTGTAGACAGACACGTCGTCTGACATTCATACACACTTGACTCACAGCTTACTCAGCAGCAGCACAATGGCAAGTGCTGTAGTCTCTCACTTTGACACTTGCATTGATTCATGGCTTTAGTAATTGTATGATTATTGCATCTGCGGTTTGCTGCTATTAGTAGTTAATTACAGAGTATGCAGTAAATCTGTGTTACCCTCCTCTTCCTCACCTGCTGGCTAATAGACGGGGATTTTTTTTTTTGGTAAACTGAGAGCTCCAGTACACAAACAGGATCTTATCAGCAGGATCAGGTATGTATGGGAAAGCAATACCAAGCAACTCACTTGCCCCCTAGATAAGGAGGTACAAGTTTCCAGTTTACGCTGCAGGCATATCCTGTTACTAATACTGGCTTGTTTTTGTTCCTCTGCTGGGATGTCTTGTCCCCTTAGGGGGACAGGAATGTCAACTTCCACCTCACTCACTTTCCCTCTCAACCCATCACACACAGACAGAGACAGACACACTGGTGTACACGACAGTGTCACACCCATCACAGAAACATGAACACTTACTTCATCCCATCACAAGGTGAGAGACAGGTCAGAGACAGCTGTGTTTTATTTTTCATACAGTGTACAGTGGAATATTTAGGTGGTGAGTGGAGGCCTAGCTGGCTATGGCTTCTGGAGTCATAACATGCTGTAGCAGGTGCATTACAGGCTTTGCACTCAGGTTCAAAGGTCAGAGAGATGAAACCACATGAACAAAATCTCCTCTTATGCTGTTAGATGCTCCTAATGCGACTTAGTAGTAACTACAGTTACAGAAGAACAGGCTCACTGTGCTGAAAGATGGACAGATAGATACAAAGATACAGTAGACAGACAGACAGACAGACAGACAGACAGACAGACAGATAGATAGATAGATAGATAGATAGATAGATAGATAGATAGATTAAAAGTATGTGGACACCTGACCATTACACCCATTCCAAAATCATGGGCATTAACACGAAGTTGATTCCCCCTCTGCTGTTATACCAGCCTCTACTTTTCTGGGGAGCCTTCCCAATAGATTTTGGAGCTTGGCTGTGGGGATTTGTGCTCATTCAGCCACAAGAACATTAGTGAGGTCAGGTACTGATGTCAAGTGAGGAGTCCTGGTGCACAGTCAGTGTTCCAATTCATCCCAAAGGTGTTCAGCGGGGTTGAGCTCAGGGCTCTGTCACTCTAGTTCTTGGCAAACCATGTCTTTATGGACCTTGCTTTGTGCACAGAGGCATTGTCATGATGAAACAGGTTTGGGCCCCTTTAGCTCCAGTGAAGGGAAATCTTAACACTACAGTATACAAAGACATTCTAGACAATTGTGTGCTTCTAACATTGTGGCAACAGACTGAAGGATAGACAGATACATAACCAGATAGCTAGACAGATAGACAGACAGAAGATATCGAACACAATGCCATTATCTGTATCTATTTAGTGCTCCAAATACCAGTATAAAAAAAACAACTGGCAAACAAACAAATGGGAATAGTGCACCTTTCATGTTTGTATCTGTTCATTCTGAATAATGGATTTGTATTTGCAACCCTAATTAATATACAGATTAAAAAAAGAGTTTAGTGTAGTACAAAAGTTTTAAGAGAAACAGGGCTTTTCCAACAAAACTCCTTAATCAACAAGTGCTTCTGAAGCTGCAGGAAATCAACTGATGTTTGAAACAGATGATAGTGTGTGCCCCTGTGCAATTGTATCTAGTGCATCAAAAACTAATCACATTTTCTGCACTTGAGATGCTTAGTTCTCACCCTAAACATTCACATGACCGATGACATCCTTTCCGGCTCATCCCCTTCTTCTCTTGCCATTTCTAGGGCTCGCCCTTCCACCTCTCCCTTCTCTCTGTGACCTGCCCTGCAGAACCAGCACACAATCCCATTAAAGTGTTTTTTACCCACATTCCTGTGCTGTCATTCAGATCTGGCTGTTTACTTTGACTTTCGGAGGCCGTCCCGGCTCACTAGGCCTGCTTTCACTGCCACTTTGATAGGCACTGTGAGTGACATGGCCCCTCAGTAGACGCTCCTCTCACCTGCACAGGTAGTCATTAACCTCATCACTCGAGCACACCGCCACACTCTTTCCTGTCAACACGGCTAATCCAGATGCCTAAAAGCTCTAAACCCCTGTTCTCAGATACTCAAGTGCCTTTAATGCCAAATGAAAGTTCTGTGGACAGATGGCAGGGTAATTTGATAAGCTGTCTTGGCTTTTTTTCTACCCTTGTTGTCATTAGGAGAAGCTTAACATTTTGGCAGTTGAGGACTGGGTCAACATAATTGTTCAGGTAAAGCTGTGGGGTTGGGGGGTGAGTGGGGTAAGCATTCTGTAAATGGTCAGACACATACATATTGGTGTTTATTTCACATCTTTGGCCCCTTATCCAAACAATAACAGGAAGGTCTACCAGGCCAGAAACTCACATCAGAGCTCTAGTGTTTTTGGCCCCAGAGAACTCTTCCCAACTCTGCCCTCTCCTATTTTCAACCAGGTGTGTGTGTGTGTGTGTGTGTGTGTGTGTGTGTGTGTGTGTGTGTGTGCGCATGTGCATCATTTAAAATGAGGAGGTGGCCACAGCAGACAACAATGTCAGTGTCAATGAGAGTTCATCCAAGTTGAAGAAAGATGCTGCCAGCTAAGTCAAGTCTGAACAAACACCATGACAGGAAGCTTCACACCTCTCTTATGTTGTCTTACGCTTCTCAGCACTCTTTCAGGTACCTGACAGATCTGAGAGAGGTACAGCTGCCAACTACATGCTGTAGTTGACCCAAAGCCTTGTTTTCAGAGCAGCTTTCCCCTCACTGAAGAATGACTGACCTTCGGATTAGCTCCTGGTACCTTGTTCTTTAACACATTGAACAGAGGTGCAGTGATGAGCTGTTGGTCAAATGCCAGCAGCCGTCTTCTTATTCAGACTGGTGAATAAATATGTTCTGATTCAGAGATATCTGTTCATCCCCCCAGAGACTGCCTCCTTTATCTCCCTCTGCTGGTTGCTGAGCATGCTGGGCATCCATGTCCTGTGCCATTCGCTTCCTTGTTATATATGAAACAGGCTCACATTAAATGTTATCATGCATACTCAGAAGTACTTTCTTTAAAGTCATCTGAAGTTTATATAGAATATGGTCAAGTTGCTTAAGTTTTAGTATTCAAATACAGACAAAACCAATGTAGAGAAGAAATTGAAGTGTATTGAAGTTGTCTGTGTAAGAAAGTTTTAGATGAGAGTCATGACAAAGCACAAGAGTTAGTACTGAGGAGGTATATAAACAATATTCCCCATGTAGTCGATTACATTACAAACATCTTTTAATGTAAACTACTCACTAATTCAATTTAATTTTATTTGTATAGCAATGGACATTGTCAAAAAAGCAGCTTTACAGAAATAAATTCCAAATATAAATTTTAAACTGATAAATTTATCCCTAATCAGCAAGCCAGAGGAAATGAGACAGCATGAATATATTAACTCACAATTACAAATAAAAATAATAATAATAATAGCATACTATGCTATGCTAATAATAGCACAATAAACTAATACTAGCAACAATAATGGCAAGAAACCTACAGTTTCTTAGATGCCCGCTTTAGGTGTGTTGAGAGAAAACACGAAACTTCACATGCTATTCATTGCTGCTAATAATCCCCAATATAATAGAACACTGTTTCCCAAATCAGTCTTTGGAGTTCCCCAGAAGGACCACATTTTTGGACTCTAGCAGCTTGTAACACACGTCTAACAGGTATTCATTGTTCTTAATGGCTTGGTTTAGGTGTGTAGAGAGCTGGTTGAAAGGAAGTCACTTTTGATTAAAGCTTCTGCCAAATAAATAAAATCAGATGTAAATGTTCTTCAGTTGGAATCTTATAGTAACACTTGACCCAAATATTTCAACTCTAAGGGATATTAAAATTCAAAATTTAATCTCTCATCTTTCAAAACCTAAATATTTTTCAAAACTGACACAACACATTAAGTGATTAGAAACCATTGCATGTGCTTTTCATCAATTACAACTTATTCTAAGTTACACAAACTTACAGTCATCACTTCTAAAGCAGAGTAATATCTGGCCACTTCTTTCCATTCTACAATCTTTCTTCCACACCACTGAACACCCATTCTTAGGTTCTCCCTAGTGGAGAAAATGGTTCTCTTCAAGCAGAAAGGGCTGCCTGTTGAGTAGACAGACTGGGGCTATACACCTTTCAGCTGCTCAGCCATTTCTAAATGTGGCCACCTGCAGCATGTCACCCTGCTTCAAGGACGCCTGGCTCTGGAGTGCGCCTAATCCTGACAGATTACCCTGATTTGGATAGTGACCTTCACTCTGGCTCATCAAAGACCTCTGGAGCATGGAGGCTCTGGGATGGAGGATAAAAGCAGTGCTCTCTGAAAGGCATCACCTACCTATGTTGTGGAGCCCTCAGGAGGCTTGGAGCACAACTGAACAGGGCTTACTGGGGGAATAGGTAGAACCTGAGACTATGATGGCTCTCATATGGAGTAAAGTGGAATAGGTTGACTAGGTTTAGAGGGTACATGGGGTGGAGATGTTTACCTCAGGCAACCTATTGTAAGAGGATTCCAAAGACAGATAACACAAAGCTTCACATGCTATTCATTACTGATAATAATCCCACATATAGTAGAGCAGTGTTTCCCAAACCAGTCTACGGAGTTCCCCAGAAAGTCCAAGTTTTTGCTCTCTCTCCCAACGCCCAACACTAAGGTATTCAGTTACCACTGACCTGACTTAGCATTGGGGTGGAAAACCTAGAGAAAACTATACACTATTAGAACCTTTAAGAGTTTGTAAGTTCCCCCAGAGTTCCCCCTTACGACACGAGTCGTAAGAGACGAGTTTTCCTTTGAGGAAAAAGTGAACATTTTTTGAAATCTAAAAGACCTTAATTATCAAATGAACCTGTAGAGAACCCTTGAAGAACCCTTATTTATTGAAGATTGCACTGTAGAGAATGTGTGCCACATTTAATGGGCATATTAGTGCACATAACCCCAACATACCAAACTCAAAAACACCAGAAAGTTGCAACCTTAGTGATATTTGAAATGGCTATGCTATATTTAAAAATCATGGAATGTAGCTTTACAGTGAAAGCTTTAAGCGCAGGGGAAAAGTGACTCTGACCAGTTTCCCCTCAGCGATGGTGTTTTGGGATTTCTCATCTTTTCTTTTCCTCTCCTCTAACAATAGAGGAGAGGAGAGTGGGACGAATGGAGAAGGAAGAGATTTGCTTGAGAAAATAAACGTGTGAAATAAACACTGGATGTATTGGTGTCGAGTTTCTGTAAAAACGCAGGCCTCTGCACAGGGACCGGGTATGGTAACATGATGAGGATAATCATGTTGCTGCTGAAATCCATCCGCTCAGAGACTGCAGGCAGCAGCCAG
The DNA here is from genome assembly GCF_027358585.1 of Pangasianodon hypophthalmus. Lineage (NCBI taxonomy): Eukaryota > Metazoa > Chordata > Actinopteri > Siluriformes > Pangasiidae > Pangasianodon > Pangasianodon hypophthalmus. Next base: position 21,627,434 of record NC_069712.1, read on the forward strand.
AGAATAACACACACACACACAGGGTTTAAAGAGAACAGCAAAGTATGAGTGGAAGCACCCCCCTCAACACCACCTACGCCACTCCATCTATATTATTGTTAGCTGGCATCATTTATTCATGAAATCACTCGGGTTTATGTGAGAGGGAAAAGACAAAGTTAAAATTCATTACTGATAATAATCTACCAGACAACAGTGCAGCATGTCTTCAAAACAGTTTTTGGTTAATTGAAACCAGCAAGTAACAAATAACAAAGAAGTGCATACATAGCAACACATTTGTCTTTCTATCCTTATGAGGACCTTCCATTAACATAATTATTACTGCAGCTTTTATTTATTTTAAATAAGGAAAAAAAGCAGTTTTCCCTCATGGGGACCTGCCAAACGTCCCCACAAGGCCAAAACTGTCAGCTATTCCTATCCTTGTTGGAACATTTGGTTTCCACCAAGATATAAAAACATTCCCCCTACACACGCACGCACGCACACAAACTACCAGCACCCAAATAACCCATGTTAGCTGCTATTTTTCATGAAATACTGATGTATATTTGAGGAATGAATTAGAATGTGCCCATGCATACACACACTTAGACATGCTTCCAGACACATACACACAAAAAAAGAAGATAATTTTAGAAAAGTATGGCAACTGATCCATTCTCCTACACACAGCTGAACGTAACCCCAGCCCAGGCTATGCTCCTGATTGTGTATGCACATACTCCTATGGGAGACCCAGAGAGGACAATCCGAAAACAAATTACTTCATCAAAACTCCGCATCGCAGCATTTCGCTGCTCCATTTACAACACAGCAGACAAGATGTCCAACAAAACTCACGGCTGAGAGCCAATCAACCAGACTAATGCATCCAAAGCAAGCAAGTCCAGTCCTAAAATGACAAATGAGGTCAGGGCATACTACAGTTAAAGTTTAGTGTAACCAATTACAGCACAGAGTGATATTCCTCTTGTCTGTCAACAAAAAAATATAACTAAATTACTGTAATTTTGATGTCTTCAACTCCACCCATACACAGTGTATCTAATAACCATCAGTAGAATCAATGACTGTGTTGATGTTTTGTTGCAGTGGTGGTGGTGTGAACTGAGGCATGCTGGGGTGCGGGGGTTGGAGGAAGTATCATGTTTCAGTGTCTGCAAGTGCATGTGCGTGTGTGTGTGAATGTGCATAAGTGTGTGTGTGGGTGTGTGTGTGTTTGTATGTGTGTACAAGAAAACTTCTCCTCTCTCCTAACTTCTCAGGTTTCCTTTCTCTCTTGCCCCATCCCTTGAGTCAGACTCATCCACCTGCCTCTTGAGTGTGTGTGTGTGTCTGTGTGTGTGTGTGTGTGCACTGAAAACAATAGCTGGCTAGGCTGCATCCCTCCTCAGGCACTGAGATTTGCACCCTCTCTTCTGAGCCTGGGAAAGGAAGTACACCTGTAACTCTAGCCTGACTCTGAAGGTTATACAGTCAAGCCCCTGCAACTCACTTTCTGTCTCTTAAGAATCAACATCTTTTTTTTTTTTTAACCAAAACTTGAGCACCTCAATTAACCATTAGTTCTTAAAAATTTAATAATCAATGTCTCAAAATCAATGGCAACACTCATAACTCTGGAAAGACATGTGCTACAGTCGTAAGTTGTTCCAGCACTGAGCAGAGAAACAGGCATCCTGGGAAGAGCTGGAACCTTGAGTTTTCCACTGCCAATCAATGTGGGGAAAAAAAAGACATTAAGGAAAAAGAGAGTGAAGAAAGAAAGAAAAAGAGGTGATCGAAAAGGTGTAAATGGAATCTGCCATATTGCAGGCCATTCATTTCCTGGAGTATTTAAGCAAATATTATGAAGATATTATTAGATGTTGCACAGTCAATCCATCACTCTCTACAAACTCCAAATTTTAGCCCACTCCATTCGCTTTGTCATAATTACTCATTCAGGCTTTTCACGCTGACGTCTCTTTTTCCCACCAGCAAGTCATAGAGCAGCACGAAAACACATTACCACACTAAAGTCTTCTCCTCTACAAGCAGCCGCAAGCCAGGCGCTGGAGAAATAAACTTATAGGCAGGTGGAAAAAGCTAGCATGACAGACACGGCTTAGCTTAAGCAGTCAAATCACTAACATATATTACACAGGTGCAGAGAACATTAATGCTGGCTACGCACTGCATCGTAACAAAAGTCCTGGAGCAACTTCCAAATATCTATAAGGTCAGAAATATCTAGAAATAAAAATCCCACTCTCATTACACACTGACGGAAACAGGTCATTAAAGTACAAGTCCAACATCCTTTCTTTTTTGAGATTCCTTGAGAGAAGCACAATGAAAACGAGTTTATTAAATTCATTTAAACTGGTTTTAGCGAAAAAAATCAAACTGAATGACAGACCCCGCTATCTTTAACAGGTGATCTTTAATGCCATTAGGTGATGAATGAACTGCAGATTTATTTGAAAAGATACAGAATATCATTTTAATACTTAGCAAGTGATTAACAATATACAATTAGGATAAGCCATTTGACAGTTCTTACCCTCACCAGAAACAGTTTCAAGGTCACCCAGAGTGACACGACTACAACTTATACGAACATTTTCTTAATCAAAAGCAAACATTTGAAAACGTTTCTATGGCACTAATCCACAATGTTTCAATAATTGACTGTTGAGGTTTCTTTCTGTAGTTCTGGGTAATTCTACATGATTACCTGTAACCTAGACCAAATCTATAACAGGTGATAGATGAACTGCGGAATTCCTTTTGTGCTTAAAATTTAAGTGCTTGTCAAAAGGGAAGTAATACAGCCGCATCCAGCAAAAGAATAAAAAAAACCCTCTCAGTCCGAGCTTTTATAGAGCTCCCAGCTCGGCCTGGGCGAGGGAGATAATTGGCCGATGGATATTTCAGACACTCAACTCTCCACGTTCCAAGCTCTCCGGGTCCCAGCCGGCCGGAAGCAAGGGCTTCTGGGATAGATTTATACAGGCTCTGGCCTAAATTGCACATGTCAGGGTCGACTCGCGCTAATATTAATATTAATTCCTTTTGGACTGGGAGCTGATTCTGGCAAGCCTAGCACGTCTGGAGTTCTAAGTAGTTTTCCATGAACCTACCATAGCACTGAGGCTTTGGAGATATGATGACAAAACCGCCTCTCCCTCTCATTCTCTAGCTTTCTCTTTCACACACCACAAAACTCCACCTCTTCCTCCTCCACCTCACACTCTCTTCATAAATCTGGAGTAGTAGAAATAGTCTAAAACTGCCTGTTCAGCTGTTTTTATTTTAGGAGGACACACAAATAGGAACAGACAAAAATACAAAAAAAAATGGTTATGATAATAGAGATTTGGGTATCAGATCACGTAAACAAATTGCATAAAAACTTAAAAAAAAAAAAAAAAAAAAAAAAATTATTGAAACAACTTATTTTTCATGAACCTTGAGATACTTCAGGTATACTGAGTCATATGTTCACTAGAAGTCTGTAAATAATCAGAACCTCAAAGGTCCTTCTGGTCTTATCGCCCATAGGCGCATAGCTGTCAGGCAGGTCCTTCACTGCTGATGCAGAGTCAGATTTGACGTTCCATTCATTATAAATATAGCTGCAGTGAACCGATCTGGGATCAGTTGTCTGGGGATTTTCTGTAACGTGAGCCTAAGCTACAGGCCTGCTTCTGATCTGTCCCCAAGCAGTCCAATAGCCCATAAACACTGCTGCTTTGAGTTCATTTGCAGTGTGCCGGCAGCCAAAGACATCATTATACCTGATCCCACAAGTGCCTCCGAGTGGTATCGAAGCTAAAAGGAAGGAGGCCTGCACTATCGCAAACAGAAGGACCCCACACTAACCCACCATGGTGCCTGGTGCTTTCACTAAGACTATTATGGGGCAATTAACAGCACACAGCAGCATAGCTTGGTTTCTATTGCCAGAATAAACCAATGTCATGTGATGTCATGGATGAAATGTGTGCATTTCTTAGTCCAGTGTATGCCAACTCCCACATGATGTTTTGCAAGTTTATTGGACCTACTGTCAAATAAATTTCAGGTCTGGAGGCCCAAATTTGGTTCTTCAGCTGAATAAAAAGCACTGAGATGTGAAGACTATGGTGGCATATCAAACCTGGCAACACTTCCCCAGCTAGGTGAAGAGAACACATTACGATCCTGATACCGAACCGTGCTCTGAGCCAAAGCAGCTCCACTGTGGGATTCCATTGCATCAGAGGAATGTTAACTGCCCTGCTCATTTAACAAAGTGGTCAGAGCCACTTCACTCTCTAATACATCTTCATTAGGCTTCATTACATTCTCAGGTTCTGCAAAACTGGAAAAAAAAGATCTTATGTGCGCACATTCTTGTGTTGGCATTGCACTTCCTCCTCAGGCAGGATGTGAGTTCAGCTGGGAGCTGATCTTATGCAGAAACAATGGCTGAAGTACAAGGTGAGATGGGAAATGCAGAAAATTACAATGAGTCTAAATCTAGCTCGGATATCAAGCAAGACTGCACTGTACACTAATTCAAGTCACAGAATATGAAATGTACAGAGGGTTAACACACACTGCTGTAAGTATATGCAGCCTAAGTGTAGAGGTGCTGTACAATGACTGTCTTTATTTAATCACTTTTGAACAACCAGTCAATGAGATATAAATATGAAAACTCTTTGTTCGCTTGTTTACTCTAAATACAGAGGCACTGCTCTTTGGTTGACAAATCAATTATTTTCAGCAATAATTTATAAAAACCAGTCACACTGTTCATATCTCATTTTAATGGGGTCATAAAATTAAATTGAGTTGCTTGAGCAATCGTCACGTCATGAAATTAAACAGTACCTGACATCATCGGTTGTTTTGTGGTGGAGGAGGGAAAAAAAAAAAAAAAAGGTTTAGGTACTGGTTCTGGAACCAGCACTAGCACTTTGAATACTGAGTATTCTTCTCTACAATCAGCACAGAGCCCTTGTTTTATACATTAAAAACATTTTTCAAGAAATATTTGCTATACGTTTCACTCTTTGCTTGGATTAAACCTCATCTCTCTTCTACAGCACAAGTTATTTTCACAAGCGAATATAAATACTGCTACTTTTCTCTGCATTTGCACATGAACAAAGAGAACAAAAAATAAGCAAAACCAAAAAACAGCCATGAGGCAAACATACACAACATTAAATATTCTAGTCTGCATTACAATGTTTGTTTTCATCTCAGATGTGCCGTGAATACTGAGCACTTAAGAGGACTCGATTTCCCTCAGCATATTTTAAGACCAGTGAGCAGACAAGGGATAAATCTAATGAGTTTTCATGAAATGTGTCACTCATTCTAACTGCAGAAATACTAACTTCCAAAATGTAATGTTCAGTACGTTAATGCAAATGAATGCAAATCAAAGATGGATTCACACTGAAACAGAAGACAAAAGACAACAGCAAAACCTACAGACTCAGCAATAAATTGTTTCCTACCTGACAACGTGACACATATAAGATTATTACTGTTTATATTATTATTATTATTGTTGTTGTTGTAATATAGACAGACTTTTCTAGCACTGACAAATCAAGCAGCCACGTACATATTACTTCAAATTACAACAATATCTAAACCTGTCATACTATATTATTTAAATGCTCAAAGGCTGCTCTGACAAGCAGAAATGCCACTTAAACGTAATTGTAATGAGCTACTCTGGAGCAAGCGTGAAACTTTTTAGTGGAACAGCTTTACAGTCACTGGTATCTCCTTCCCTTCATTGTTTAAAGAACCAGCATGCTAATCTCAGCAGACCTTAATAGTGTTTTAGGGTTCCTTGTCACACTCAATATTACTACACCAACAGTGGAGGTGTCTGAAAATAGGCTGTTTCTCTCTGTGGAAAAGCTCCCATGAGCCAACTCGGTGCTTTGCAGCTTTTGAACTTGTCATGCCTTTAAGTTATGATACATTACAGTGTTGTGCTTGGCCTGAGAAGGAATCTGCAATAATCGCTTGGTGCAAAGCTCTGGCTCACCCTGAGCTGTGCCGACGGCTCTCTGGCCTGGAAAGTACTACTCTCTCCTGCAAAGTCCTAGGGAGCACGGGCTTCATGAATGTTACAGCTCAGGTGGAGGTACCACAGCTGCAGTTAGTGCTGGGCCAGAGGGTGGACCACTCCAGGACTCTGGCATGGTAGAGAATTCCATGCTAAAAGTGAATCAAAAGCCTTGTCAAGTTCAATTTGTACAGTTGCTGTCAGAGACATGACTATTCCGCTGATTTAACAATGGTGTTAAACCAAATTCCATATAGTAGGCTGAATATACTTTTATACTTACCAGGTTGAAGTAGAATTCTTCATGCAATTAGTTACTGTGTTCAGATAAGACTGCCTCCAGCTAACCGGTCCACGGCCAGCACTTGTGTTGAATGGCAGCTGCAAGAACAGTTGCACTGGTGGCAGCGTTAATAGACATCATTGCTAATTAGTGATTGTTAGCACTTGATGACAGACAGTGCTCCTCCTGCTCCCAGACTGTAGGCCATCAGGGAGAAATAGATCATCATTAGCTGTCTTAAAAGGTGTAGGGGCCAAGCAGCACTCCAGTTAAATAGAGTACCTTCTTCCTTCCTTTTTCCACACACACACACACACACACACACACACACAGCTTTTGTGATTTATTTGAGGACAGTCTGAAGCCATTTCATCAAACAGCGGTGGAATAAATTTAATCTATGATTAAAGATATTCTAATCCAGTCAAATCTAAAATTTCTAATAACATGCTAATGGTCATTACTAGTCTATAAACTGTTCAAACTGAGCCTAAGATGAAACACCTTAGAGAATTGTTTTAATTAAGATCAGTGTAATCATGGCGTTTGAAGTTGCGTGCCACTGTCGGGATTGCACGGTGTAACGTCAGGGTTGGAAACACAGTCCACATGCAGACGGCTCATCTGAATGCAGGTCTGCTCTCCAGCTCCAGTGGTATTGTTTTAACAGTAAATCTGTCACATTGTGACAAGCCAGCCTGACATTAATAAGGTATTATTACCCCTCATTGTTTAGAAGTCGAATCCCTTAAATGAGAGGCAATTACTCAGCAGGCCGCACGTCCTGGCTGTGAGCATTTAGAAGCTCGGAGACGTGTCAGGACCTGTCCTCCCCGTCACTAACACTCTTCACACTGAAGCCTGAGGGGTGGGGGTGGGGGGCTGGGGGGGGCTCATTAAACAAAAAAAAGTCAAATAGTCTAACACTATATTCTAACACACGTTGATGGGTTAATGACTTGCTGAATATACACTGATCACTTTTAATCCAATATGTGTCCAGTTTCACAACAGATACTTCAGAGTAAATGTGGACCGAGACTGAGGAGTGCACATTTAAGGATATAATTTAGGAATTTTGGCTTTAATGGGATTTGCAGACAACCCGAAAGCTCTAAGCATAGTGTAAATCACTATGCTCTTACAATATAAAACAACACACACATAAGCATACATCACTTTCTAAGGCTTTTATCATGCGGGTTTCCATAATTACATAATCACAATTGTCCCTTTTCACTTTGTCCTGCAATGTCAGCAGCAAAAGGATTACCTCTGATTCTCAAAAAAAAAAACAACTGCAAAATGCACTTTCCATGCAGCTGATCACAACAGTCACAATAACATGTTTTATAAACATGCCTTCCACCAAGACACTTGTCCTTTAACATGTGACCCCAACCTATGCAGAATACGAAGAAAATTAGAAAACGCAAACATTTCAGCGAACTGTGGAACAGGCCACAGCATGTGTCTCTGGGCATCATGGGTTTTCCCCCTTCTGTGCATCCCCTCTTCCTTCCTATGACCGGGGAAGCGGTGCTCACTTATTGGCTAAATATGAGACTTGGATATGAGATATGCACATGAGAACAGCTAAGTGTGTATCAGGAGGTCCACAGAGAGGTTGCCTGATAAAGGCTTCTCAACCCTGGGACCAATGAGGTGTGAGAGTTAAAACACAACTTCCTAGCCTCATCTGTCAATCACACGCTACTGGGGGCTGTGCTAGTGACCCTGGAAGAGGAAGAGGTCCACTGAGTTCTCAAAAGAATTCAGCTGGGGAATTCACAAGCATTAAAGTGAAGTGTGTGAGAAAGGAGGTAAGGACAAGGAAAGGAAAGGAGGACAAATTACTGGTATAATACAGTTTGTTAATATGTTTGCAGTCACAACAAAGACAGATGTGAAAGAGAGAGATATATTACCTGCATGTTTCCACTTTCCCCTGTTTGTATCTCACAATAGAAAAAGAAATAGAAAAATACACAATTCCATATATGGTACAAGGCAATTCTGTCTCCTTATGGAGAGAGGAACACCTGAGCTTCAGTGGAAATATTTCGTCTGCCCAAGGTTCACTGCTGCAGGGCGCCTTCTCAATAGCATCTCTCTTTCTCATAATCAGTCTAAAGACATTATCCACTTACTGGAGATGAGCTGAGAGGCTGCGGGGGATACGCCACCATGCTAACACAGTTAGTCTAATGGCCACCAGTGAGGGAGCCTAATGAATTTCAGCTCTGAGCGAGTGAGTAGAAGGAGGGGAAGGGAGCCCCAGGGGGAGACGGGCTGCTCCTGGGGCCTGCTAATCGGATGCTCATGTGGAGATTTTGATATCACGCTCATTTTGGGGACAACAGCTTTTATAAGCTCTGTTGACAAGGTGCAGCCTAATGCAAACAGCCACCCGCTTGCCCTGAGGGCTCAGAATGCAGCTGATGAGTGAACTATATGAGTGAGAAGACAACAGTTTCATAAGTGCAATGAAAAATCAATAAAATACTCTTCATATGTTTTAGCAGAATTTTAGCAGAATATTAGATACTAATAAAATAAGACCTCTCTTCATATTTTACATATAGATTAAAAAGCATCAGTTTACAATAACTTCAGAGTATATAATCATATGGTTAATTTTTTTCCCCAAATTATTGCAGCCTCATAACAAAAATGGAACAGAAAACACCTTCATTTACTCATACACATTAAAAAAATATATGTATGTGGTTTTTTTGCCAACCTGCCAATTTCTTCACTGCAGTAGAACACCTTGCAACATGTCTGTTCACCACTGCTGAACTTAAAACACTCCCTAATTCATGTCAACTGTAGATAAACTTTTGTACTTTGAACTAGTCCTAACGGTAACCATGAGGCAGTATGGATATATAATGAATGTGTTTTATATTTGTTATCATTCAGCTCTAAAAGATTATTCATTACCACTGTCATTTTTACCATTGCTCATATTATTTCGTTATCCTTTACACTTTACTAAGAACAGCCAAATTTAATACCCTTAAAATGGCTTATACCCATCTCCTAACTTTATCTTGATCTCTGTAGACTCCCTGTAAAGAAATTCAAGCAAAAATGTATGAACTCAAAGAACCCTCCATATATACGCTCCTCACAGCACATGCAACACAAAGTAATTCAGCAGCAAGATCCTTCCACATCACTAGTAGTTTTAAGCTTACTCAGCTTGGGGTCCTAATTAGAGCTCTTTGCTATCATAGTGCATACTATTGGTCATCGTTATAGAGGTTAGGCTCTTGTAGATTATGCTGTGTGTGTTTATGTGTGTATTTCTTGGAAAGTGCATGAGCCCCTCTGACAGTTTTTTCGGACATTCTCCAACCCACCTCTGTGAGAAATCTGACAACAGCTCATAAAACTGAGGTTACAATATTTAAATCATTGCCAGTTGCAAATGAATTGAATATGTGCACACTTAAAATTTTCAGTTCAACTACTAAGAATTATGCATCATTATAATCCGAGACAGGTGTTTTGCTAATATTCCAAAAATACACCTACCTACTGTATAAACTATCAGATTAAAAATGACTGCATATTGTGTAGAACAGGGGCTTTCTGGTGCATTTACAGTACAGTAAGTAAGATCTGCTCTATTGCAATCTTCACTTCATTTCACACACCTGCCTTGCCTTTAATCACCCCAAAGTCCCTTTGCACACTTGGCACGCCTGTTTAAATTACATCTGCATCCTTTTGTTTTTCTTAATTTAGCTAATGAAATACTAGGTAATGGGGGAAGATTGGAAAATGACTCAACGTACACATGAGCGCATGTGCTTTCTCTACCACACACATTAATCAGCAAGAGAAAGAGCCCTGATGAAATACCACGTACAGAACTGGCTGGAGTGCTGCAAGATCCATCTTGTACCACTGAGATCACTGCTCCATCCTGACGCATCTGTCCTCTAGGAGGCCTCAATAATGCTTGTTCCCAAAGCTGAGCAATATATCAGCCTCTCAGGGACACAAATGGGACAAGTGGATGCGTGGCTTTGAACCCATGCTCAAATCCACTAGCTGTACCACCCAGGAAAGACACGCACACTCCTTTTCCATGGATTTTAGTTACACATCACAGCAAGGCCCGACTTCATCCACACCTGCTCTTAACCGAGTGTGCGGAGTAGCAGCATCAGCTCAGCCAATGGACTTGATGGCTCTCTGGATGGTGGCGGCAATGAAGCTGCCACTTAATTGGCTCTTATACTAGCTGGCTCACGTATTGAAGCTGTGATTGAAAGGAGCTTTGTAATGACACAGGTGACTATGGGGATGCTCCATCAGTGCTGACTACTCATAAGCTGAGAGGATTGAGAAATGCAATGCGCACATGGTGACTAAAAGGACTGTAACGACAAGACACAAAAGCACTTACAATAGACAGGGCTACACAAAGAAATATTAACTAGAAAACAATATCTTAAGAAAAACAAAAGCACAAATAAGTTTCATTTTCTAGCCTTCATGTAGCATGATAGTCCACCTATGACAATAGACCCACTGTAATGGAACCCAATGAAAAATCTCCAATGTGCCACTGCAGCTTTATCTGATGAGACATCTCCATAACAAAAAGAAACAAAATGCAAACATCATACCCTGATTCGATATTCTTTCTGGTTTCTGGGAAGTGCTCAGGGCTCTGTGTGCTCTTTATTTATCCATTTCTTCATTTATGCCACATATATACAAACAGATTGGATAATAGAGAAGAGGGAATATGGGAATAATTTTGAAGGGGCTGATTAGCACGTGGCTAGCTTGGGATAACTGGGTTTAGCTTTTCCCCATGGCTCCCTAAGTCATATTGCAGTCTGGAAGCTGCTCGGACAACCCTTTTCTTCCTACTTCCTAATAGACTGTCAATCAAACATTTCTAAGGCAAAAACATTTTTGACGAAACACATTTTTGACACAACATTTTACAGTTTTTAGATGAATAAATCAGGAAAAGTCTTCAGGAAATACTTCAGGGTTATTTCATCAGAAATTCTGTTAGAATTATTTTGGGAGTTGCATGTTTGATTGTTCTTGAAGGGATTGGCAGATGAAGAGCCAATGATCATCAGTGCCTACAAGATTACTCCTTTTACATCCAAATTACTGCTCAACTACCGCTCCCTTGCTACTGGTAACCTGCCAATTCCCACCCACCACTCTACTCTATCATACAGCAGCTACCAAACGGGGGAGGGTTAAAGCTAACATTCGAACTGCTCCTCCTGCTGCATCACAGGGCAGCATAACAGAATCAGAGGAAAGCGCTATCTACCCTCTTCCACATACATGAGCTCACAGATACCCACAATTAGCTAGTGAGGGAGTATGGCAACCCTCCCACCCAAAGAGCATGGCCAACATTGCTCCCTTGGCTCCCAGTTACGAATGCTTGTGGCATTGTCAGGATTTGAATTCGCAATCTCCCAAGGATAGGCGAACACTATTCTGCTGCGCCACTTGGAAGCGCCCCAGTTACTGTTTGTAACTCAGCTACTGGTTAGTGCTGTTAATTTCTTTCCAGTTAACTTGACATAGTTTATGTAATGCATACTTTAACAAACATTGATATCATAAAAACACACACAGAAAACTCTTTAATTCTGTATTGTCAAGGTCATTTCACTGCACCATTATTCATTAGCATTAACTACAAAATCAAAAATAGAAATGCAAAATAACTTTTGTACTTGATCTTTGTAGCACAAAGCAATTACTTGGGTAGGACCAAACCTCTATGTGAATTACGAAGTGTTTCTAGATTTTCCCATTATTTATTATAAGTAGAATGCCACATGTTTACTTTGATCTGGGGATCCTATCTGAGAACCCTAATTAAGTCCAAGGTGATCCGTTTCCTCTGAAGATCCACATCTATAACCCGGACTTCAACTCGCTCTCCTGGTCCTATAGCAAGACTTCTTCGCCTCTTGTCAGCAGGCAGTTTATCTTGAGTGATGTAGCGCTTTGGGATGAGGCCTGATCGGCCCACTCCGATGTCCACGAATGCCCCAAATAAAGCAGTGTTTTCCACACGCCCCGTTAGAACTGTGCCCGCATGGAGATCACTCATGGACACAATACTTCGCTTAAAGACCGCTTGCTCAAAGTCTGTGAGAAGAGGAGAGGACACCAAAATTTAAGACCAAACAAGCAAAAAAGAGGATGGAGAGAAGAAAGAGAGTAAGATGTCACTTAAACACGTTAAAGCAAGTTCATTTTAAGTTTCCAAAGATGTTTTCTAAGTCACAGCAAAAACACTCATCTAAGACCTAAGAGTTAGCTGGAGCTGCATAAAGCAAGTGAAATTGCTACTCCTCATACCATTAAACTTCTCTGAGCCCTGTCTCAGAATTAATTTTGTCTCTTCTAGGGAAACTTTCTTTGGGAGGTGCTTTTAGATAAACACAGCCTCTCCACAGGCTCTGCAGTCCAAAAAACATTCATCTCTGATTATTCTAATCCGGGACATCTTACCAAACGCAAGGTTCACATGGCAGCTATTTGTACAGCTGGCTATAAAGTGAGCCTCATCAGGACTCCAAGTAGTGGAAGTGAACCTGCAAATTCCTAAGGAGAAGGTAGTATCCCAGGCACCACACTGCACACGGCTTTGATCACCTTGGTTAATGATTTTCCCCTGCACCAAGCCTACTCAAAATACTTAATATTAACATTAATTATACTCTGGCTGTAAAGACATTAACATGAACTCTTGTCCACCATGCCTGGAGAACAGTGTCCTCTCTCAGGACTGAGGGTAATGTTAAAACCAGGATGGGTATTTGCTGGGTTTAATTCTCACAGTAAGTAGCTGGGGTTTCACCACTCGAAGAGCATAACTCTGCTTTTGTCTTTAAGCCGCCCTCTTTCTCTCTCATTAATGATATATCTGTTGGCAGCACTGCTTTAATAACTTGGGTCTTCCCCCAAATTACACGGCAAGACTTCAAAAGCTTGGAGTACCGCCCAGATCTCGCACAGACCAGAGAGAGACTCTGGGGAAAGGAGTAGACAATCATAGAGAGAGAGGGAGAGAGAGAAACAGACAGAGACACAGAACTCTCTTTAATCTGTCTGAATTATGGTCATATGGGGAGAGTCCTTTGGTCTGTCTGAGTGTCTGTGCATGTGTGCATTTCGTGAAGGCAAAGCGTGTGCTGAGTAGTGCAACTTCCAATGTTACGAAATGATGCTGCAGTAAACTATTACACAGTATTATAGTACTATAATAATTAAGATGAAATTAAACATAACAGCATACCTAGCATGCCCAGTATGATTTTGTTTATCTCAGTGACTGCCAGCAACCAGCGATATTACAAAATAAATAACACAAAACCTCTGTAGAAGAGAACAGTGAGACCACAGAGGTGATCTAAAGCAGGGTGGGGGAGATGCTGGTTCCTTCTTACCCTGACGAATGTCAAAGCCAGGCGGTTGAGTGAGGCCATCCACAATGAGCTGCAAAGTTTCAGGGCAGGTGTTGAGAGACTGGGCCAAACACTCCAGACCACTGCTCATAACTGTGCTCTTAACTTGCTGCTGGAGCTCAGCGCTACCCAGCTGGTCCAAACTGCCACCAATGTGAGACAAAAACCTGGAGAAAGAACCAAAAAAAAAAAAAAAAAACAGACTACAGAATGAGAAGTTCAGAAAATGAGGCAGTTCACTGATAAATTTCATAACAAATGTATTGTTTCAGAGAGAGCCATATTAACACTAAAGACTATGTAATGTAGGTAAGTAAAGTTCACAAAGTCCAGAAAGATGCTGTCTTAATGAATGGCTTTTTAATAGAGCTCCCCAGAGGCTAGCGGACATGGTGGATAAATGTTGTCTCTACCTCTTCAACCTCATATTCCAACTCAGCCTGGGAAGAGATATCTGACGTGCAAGAAAGGAGGCGAGGAAAAGGGAGTAAAGGTGAGACTAATTATACTCTAAATCTTGATCTCCAGGGTCCCAAAGATGAACAGTCTGTCTCCTTCTATAAATCAAGTTGCTTTGCAAGTATATCAAGAAGGGCCACTGGTGGGGCCTCAGTGAGACAACAGAAGCACTCCCTTGAACCAAAGCCCGACCTAACACAGAGCAGATCCAGACGCAAGGGCTTACCATATGTTAGACTAGCAGCCATAACGTGGAACAGAGCACTGGCAAAATGTCTTCAGCTATATACTATACAACACAGCAGAAGTTAGCTTTCAGAAATGAGACCAGGAGATGTTAAAAGAACCATACAGTGCCGCAACGCTTCAAAACCCATGTAGTTTATGATCAAGTTACAGATTTTTTTAATCAAATAAAAATCAAATAAAAAAAAATACCCTACTAGTTTCTGTTTTATATAATTGACAGCTGATTTTACAGAGCTGAGTAAAATAACTGATTGTAGAACTGAGTGAGACCTTGTATTATGTTTAATAAATTCTAAAATAAAATTGTGATGATTCTTCTCACAGTCAGGTGTGTGTACGCATGCATGTATGTATGTATACATATATACATATCTATATCTATCTATCTGTCTGTCTCTCTCATATATATATATATATATATATATATATATATATATATATATATATATATATATATATACACACACACTATCTATTCTATCTATATAAGTTAGATAGATAGATGATTAGAAGAATAGAGTATCAGCGCAGGCGTGGGAGGTCAGCGCAGCGTGTCCAGGGGTGGCTGTGGAATGCTGGGTTGGGGGACATACTGCCGAGCCAGCCTGCTGATGGATAGCCGTCGCCGTGGCAGCCTGACGCCAGCTAGCCACCGCAGCTGTCATCAGCGTGAGTGACAGGGCAGGTGGACCCAGACTCCACCCACTTCCTGTAGCACACAGAGACACATTTCTGTAACTCTTAAATATGTGCTTTACAGGAATTCTAAAACACTACAACAGAATACTGCTCCTCCCAACACAGCTTTTAGCACTTTGTGAGGACATACACTAGTAGATGAATGACACCAAAATGACTGCCATCACCAAAACTTAAGCAGGACTGGGCGATACAGAAAAAACATATGCTACTTGAGGACATGCACACAATACATTAAACACAATCAATGCCATGATAAACAAAAGTTGCACAAAAGTGCTGTATAAAAGTGTCACTGGAACTATAGTTGGATGAGACAAAAATAATCAAATATGTTTGGCAAAAAATATCTATGGATGGCTTTTTGTGGCTACTAGCCTAGAGGCTCTTGTGAAGTTTGATGGCATCATGAGATTTTATCCCCAACCTGTTGCCTCTTCCAGCAGGTTATAATAGAGCTTTTAGCAAACATAAATCTAAATAAACACAAATGGTTGTGGTAAAGCAAAATCAATAGTGCAAAATCAATATGCGATGGGCATCTCAGTCTCTAGATTTTAACGCTACTTAAAACCTGTGGTCTGAATTGAAGTGATCCAGCTACATGCGTAAACCTAAGAATATAATGGTTCTGTCTATACAGCATGGAGGAGTGTCTGAGATCCATCTATAAATGTCTCAAACCTTGTACACGCATTACAGAACGAGGCTCTGTGAAGGCTTCACAACATTGATTGTGAGGGTGCAGATAATTCTGAACTATTTTCCAAAAAAAAACTACCCAATGAAACTGAAAAATGAAATACTGTATTAAAGCAAAACTATGCAGTGTCCCAATTTGTTTGTAATTACATATGTATACGGAGTAAAGAACAAAAAAATGAATTATTATATCAATACACACACACAACACACATATATATATATATATATATATATATATATATATATATATATATATATATATAATGTGTGTGCGTGTGTGTGTATTTTACATTATTATTAGCCACTTTATTAAGAACACCAGTATATTCAGGCAATTATCCAATCATCTGGAAGCAGCACAATGTATAAAATCATACAGATACAGGTCAAAAGCTTCAGTTAATATTCACTTCAAGCATCGAACTGTGGAAAAATGTGATCTTCGTGACTTTGCCTGTGGCACAGTTGCTGGTGCCAGACAGACTGGTATTTCAGAAACTGCTGATCTCCTGGGATTTTCATGCACAAGTCCATACAGTTTACACAGAATTGTGTGAAAAACAACACACACACACACACACACACACACACACACAAAACAAAAACAGTTCTATGGGTGGAAGCGCCTTGTTAAAGAGAGGTCAGAGGAGAATCTCCAGACTGGTTCAAGCTGACATGAAGGCTACGGTAATAAGCATTCTTTACAACTGTGGTGAGCATCTCAGAACGCACAACACGTTGAACATTGAGGCAGATGGGCTACAACAGCAGAAGTCCACATCAGCATCTGCCCTGTCAGCCAAGAAGACTACAACGGTCACAGGCTCACTGCATCTAGACTGTTCAAGACCAGAAAAAGACCAGGCAATGTTTTTTTCCTGCATCCAAAATTTACAGGAACCATTTGAAGGTAATACAGAAAGGTCGCTGCAATCCTCTAAGGAGTCACGAAGGAGTCTGTTAAAAATTGGATACCTAGTATAGTCACACGGCTGCAGCTCAGTTTGTACACTCAGTTTTCAGTTACATCCAACACCACCACGTTCACTGGCAGCCACATGTATTCATGAGTGTGTGTGTGTGTGTGTATATACAAGAACTAATTAATTCATTATGCCAAAGAGTAGAAGAAGGTTATGCTTAGGTTAAATGGTTGGTTGGTGATTTGATGATATGTCAATAGCATGAAACTATACGGTACACATTTCAGAGATATCACAGATATCATCTGTAACAATCAGCAACTTCATTCTGAGTTAGTATTAAGAATGTTATTTTATCTTTTGTAAATACTGTAAATACTGAATAAAGATTACTTTTCAAAAGCTTTTCAGAAGCTTTTCATAATGTGTATGGACTGTTGGCAGCTTGATCAAAACATCAAATTTTGGAGAAGGACTTTTGTCAAACGTCCTGTTTCTCTGGAAACTTTGTGTATTTGTGTTTATAATCTTTTTATAATAGCTCAGGAGTACACAACATTTCCAGAGAAACAGGCCATTTGGGGTCCTTCATCAGTATTTAGCTTTATATACCCTTATTTGTGCATGTCACAACTGCATATTTAGCCAAAAGTGATAATCTAAGTCCCCGAGAATGAAAACAACTGAAAAAATTTTTTTTTTTTCCATTTTGACACTTTCCTGAGAGAAAATAGTACTACAAACAAAAAAAGGCATTCTTATGAGAATGCTTACTTTGCAGTTATTAACAGTTCAGAAGTGGCCCTGGGTTTAGTAAAACAAAAAAAAAATAATCCATGCCTTTCCATGTGAGTTTGGGCTCTGAGTTATGAAGTGCTGGGAATACAGAAACACCCACATGCACACACAGTTGACGAATTCCAATGTGTCTCCCAGCTTAAGCAGCCTGTATGTGGTTATGTCTGTACTTCAGTATCACTGCACTGGGTCACATGGGAGGTGCTGCGTACAGTATATCTGCAGCTGGATCTGCCACTGAACTCAGATCAGAACACGCTCTTTCAACCAAACTCAGTTGAGAGCTGATAGCAGGATCAAATCTGGCCCAAGAGGATCAGCAGAGAGTTAGGGATCATGTTATACTCCTGGGCTCCATTTACCATCTCTGTAAATCAACCGCATGCCCGCTTTCAGCTACATACATCCTCCCCAACACAGTCACCCCACCTCTGTGTTGTTCATCAGAGCCGCTGTGTCTCTGTAGCCGTCTCCCCAGAGCTCAGGGGCTGAGCGGCCCAGCCGTGCTGGCAGAGAGGAGAGCTGCAGTGCTGCACTCTGGCTGATTTATGAAGAGACGTTTTGCGGGTGTGGGAGGTGGCGTCCCATCAGGCCATGGGCTCGGGTTTCCCCTGGTGTGTTTGTGTTTAGAGGAGCGAGCGGAGCACGATGGTGCTTCACCATGGGCCTAATGAAAAGCAGCTCCGCTCCAAATACACAGGCCATGCGGTGGGCCTTGAAAGCGAGGCTCTCCAGACTCAGCCATCGGCAGTTTGCATTCGCTCCCATTTACTCGTCTACGATGGTATTCCGTAGACAAATACTCAACGGCACACATGCTTTATGATGCAAGCCTAAAAGAAACATTAAAGTGCCATTAAAATAAAAAGATGGTTTTTGGATGCGTCTCTTGGTGTTGACACAAATAAGCTGGCATATAGATATTTAAATTTTACTGTTGAGCATTTCTGGGAAAACAGTAAACTTCTTTGATGATGCCCCCATCAAATGCTTTTTGGAATACATTAGTCCTGCTCATATAAACAAATTACAGGTATCGCTCTACTTTAGCTGCTAATTAGCATCGAACGTGGGTCGCTGTTGGAGTTTTGGCTGTACAGCTTCCTGCACATTATTCTCCACCCAGATCATACCTTGTACTTCACAACAAAATCAGTGAGATACGCAGTTAGCATGCTGCTAATATGAGATAGAGAGAAATACAGACAGGCAGTCAGAGAGAGAGACAGAGAGAGAGAGAGAGAGAGAGAGACAGAGACAGAGAGAGAGAGCTGTTGTGGAAATCAGTCAAGCTCTACAACATGCTCCCCCCCCACTTCCTGTTTCAAAAGGAAATACGTCAACAAGCAGAATCGAATCATGGCTCTCAAGTTATTTCACAGCCAAGCCATAAGCACTCACAGCTGTGAGCAACTTGTTCAATGCCAATTTACACACTCTGTATTTATACAGTTGTTTTTTTGGACAAATGTATAACCCTTGTTTTTGGAACAAAAATAATTTTTTTCCATATAATTTATCTTTCATTATCTCACAACCAAGACTACTAATACTGTTCCAGTTTGAGTATTATTGGCTAGGCTAGCTAGCTGGCTAGGCTAGTTGCTCTCCCCAACATTTACTGTCCCCAAAACACGCTAAAGCAGAGTCAGCTCATATGCTACCTTATATGGTGCTTGGAAGTTCTAATATACCACTTCTGTAGTCACTTTCATGCCTGCTATATCTCCCAGGGGGATGTTTCGTTAGGTATTTAGTCATCTTTGAGTATGCATCTAGCTTTTTTTTTTTTTTTTTAAACACACCTTCCTTTGGAAATCCATCAAGGGGTCAGTTTGTGTGTGCGCGTGACGTGGAGGTGGTTCCCAGTGGTAAGGGTAAGAGTATCAGGTTCATCACATTAGAGCAACACGATCCACCATTACTTCTTGCTAGCCCATGCTATTCAGAGTGGCTATCGTGCAACGATCACTCCCAGAGTGAGAGGAGAGTGGGTGCACCACTTCTATCCAGACACAATGCACGTGCCTGACTTTAAACCTTTTTTGCTCGTCCTCACCAATCTTGAATGATGTCACATCCTGCAAGCATTCCCAGGACTGAGTTATAGCTAGAAAACAGAGGCATGAAGAAGAGTGCAGGAGAGAAGAAAAGACTGATGAGTCCACTGCAGAAATGGGCTGTAGATTGTTGGGAACATGTCAAGCTTGCCATTGTCATTATAAAGTCATTGTTCAGATGACCTGTTCGCATCATTAGTCATCTCGTTCCAGCTCAGACGGAGACTTGTATCGACCATTCGGCACACTTTATTAACAATTACCCAAATTCCTCCCATACTGCCTGAAAATTCTGCTTTAGGTCTGCTACATTAGCCTGGGAGTACATTACTAACTCAGCACTGCTGGTGGCCATGTTTAATCAAACCCTGTTTTTCCAAGAAAAATAGGCCTGGGCTCACAGTGACAATTGGAGTCTAGCAGAACATCCATTAGCACAGCATTTGGTAACGATAGAGTCTGTCAATAATACAGCAGTCAGCTAGGGAGGCTTTTCTGCCTGGTTTAGTAGGAAATGAAGCCGAACAGAGAGAAAGGAAAACAAACAGAAGGAGAGTGAGACGGGAGGATATGACAGGGTGATTATTCCCCCTCTCCATGCCCCTAAGTGGCTTTATTAGACCTCTAACCCCCACAGATGCCTCTGATGACAGATTTGGCCAAGCATTGGTGGACAAGCACTGCATGCACAAAACCCTACTGATTATCGGACAGCGATGGCACTCTGCGCTCAATAAATAGTTCCTCGGTCAGTTTATGGATTAATCAAAATGGCATAAATGTGAAAATTTTCCAGGCATGAAAATGGATGTACTGCCAGAATACACTGCGTAGTCAAATTTATCCCAAGGCATGAATATTTGCTACCAGTATGCTGCTTCCAAGGTGTACTCACCTATGATCCACACACACACACACACACACGTTAATAAAATAGTAAGCTAAGGAAGCAGTATCTCCCATACTGGAAATGGGATCAAACCATTACACTAACTACGAATCGGAATGCCAAATTAGATCAATTTCCCCTCGCACACAGGAACATTCATTTTGACTTGCAGCTGTCATATATCCGCCTCCAGGAGCTTCCATCCTGGCACGTCTCCTGGCATCAGCCATCAGGAGTGTCAAACTGGAGCAGTCTAAACAGACTGGACTAGCACAGCTGCAAGCATAGCTCCCATTCACAACCACTGAGCCAGAAGCACATGCTTTTCATATGAGTAGCAATAGCACTAACAACCCTCACACACAACACACACACACAAGTGTGAGAAACACACTGGGCCAGATGCTACTACTCCATTTAGGCGGATAGACTACCCAACACACACGCAGTCCAAGCTATCAATGCATTCTTACCAAGAGGAGTGTCAGTGCAAGCATACCAGCAAGACAGATTCTTAAGTGGAGCTGGGCTCTCACCTCATGGCAAGGCTGTATGACTCCGGATGGATGCATGTTTGGTCCAGAGGATTAGGTTTGCTGCATATGCCTTTGCTCTTCTTAGCTGTTGACTTCTCGACAGTTGCAGAGTTGGACTTTACACTTGAGCCAAAGCTATATGAGGGAGAACAGAACATAGATTACTAGTGGAGAATTTGCAACACGGCTGTAAAAGCAGCTCAATAAAAAAAAAAAATCTTAATATTAGGTCAGGGAAATTAGCAAAATGTTCCACTCCACAGGTAAGTCTCATCATTTAAAAGAAGATGCTAATTTGATTGTTGATTAAATCATTAATTTACAAGGGAAAAATTACACCCAGATAAAAGGTCTAAGACTTATGCTGTGTCCATGGCGCCTTGTAAGTGGTAATGTGCAAGTTGTAAGAATGTCATTTCCCACCTTGGGATGTTTGATGTGTGAAGTGGGTAGGATGGGGAAAAAAAAAAAAAAAAAAAAAAAACAACAACAACAACAACAACAACAAAAGAAACATGGATGCCTCCATGAAAGTGTGTTGTTTGTTTGCTCTGTCAGAGCATGTAAAGCTCATAAAAAGCTTCTTTAACCACACTTTTATAGTGGTTATTGGTTCTGTTCTACTATCGTGAACTTCAAACATTTATGCAATATTTTGGACTGAAATTGCAGTACAGCAACAACAGCAGAAAATAGCAAGTAACTTAGCAACAAGCTAGCCGGGGAACATTAGTGCTAACTAATGTTAATGACTGATTTTTCAACACAGTAATTAGTATGATCAATGTTATAGATTTAACCATGTACTGTGTCTGTATATTAACTGATCTAAAGCCGATGCAACTATAAACTAAATTAAATGTAGAGAAGGAGTAATTTACACTGTTCACAGTGTGTGCGGCCATGTCAATTTGACATCACTCCGTAAACGGGGAAGGAATTGGTAGAAATTTAACCCAAGTTGACCAGTTTAAATTACAAGTTGAGGGGGCGGTGTTTTTTTACTGGCTGTAGGTGGGGAAGTACAAGTTACAACTTTGCATCCAATGCAGCATAAGTTCTGGGGCCTATCTCAGAAGAACTGGGTACAAAGATATCAATCCATTGCAGGGTATCACATGTACACTTTAAAACCTAGTGGCAACTTAGAGTAGCCAATTCTACACAGAGGATACAAAGATAACACACGAAACCCCACACAAACCATAACAGAAGCTTATGATTGAACCCCACACCCCAGGCACAAACCCTACCTCCTGCAGCACTCTGCTACACAGCAGTACTTTTTGAATTTTACCTTCTATCTTGTAACAGCATCATAATAAATGCACTTTTCTGCTAAAATCAGGATCTGTAGAATAACCTTGTCAGAGAACACGCATTAGCATTAGCACTGGTACCTGCGAGCGGTCTCTGGGTTGATGCGGATGAAGCCGGCAGACTGCTGGAAGCTCTTTGGGCCAAGGCCTTTGACCAGCTTTAGTTGCTCTCGGTTGAAAAAAGGCCCATTCTTTTCTCTCCACTCCACTACGCTTCGTGCCCGGCTTGCATTCAGACCTGCAACGTGTCTACAAAAATGCACAAAAAACACTTCCTTTGCTTCTTCTTGCAATATTCAATGGACCTTTGAAAATTCAGGAATATTCAGTAGGCACTGACTTTCCATTTTATGTATTTCTCATCTAACTGCAACTTTGAAATCCTGCTTGTTTTTGGAATTAGTCACTGCCACAGATGTCAATACCTCCCTTATACTATATATCCCGAGTGAAAATTGCACTTTGAAAGTCCACCCAAGGGTATGGAAATTCTATTTCATACTAATCAAATCCTTACATATTCACGTGTGAAATATTAGTACAAATATTGAGAACATTTTCCAGACTAGTTACCAAAAGGTTTCCTAAGATCTTTTCCTAAGATCTTAATAATCTTTGTGACCTTTTTATTTCTAACAGGCAGGCTTCTAAAGTTTTTGGTGACAGTGTGGGGAATTTAAAGTGGCAGCTCCTTCCAAAAGCAGCTATGTAAACATAGTATGTCATCACTTATAAATAAGGCCTGTATTACATTCGAGCCGTGAATGTGCAGTGTGTGTGTGAGTCTGGAGGTAAGAGCTCATTTAAAGTCAGGTAAACAAATGACCTGATCTCTGCCTGCCTCACACTTGACCACTACTGGCCCTAGATGACACGATACAGTTTTCAGATCCAATATCATAAGTTTGACCAGTTTCAGTAAAAGGCACCGTGCATTTAGTCCGCATTTTCTGGTGTACTGGTGTGTACAGAAAACATTAAAAGTTATGACAGAGAGGCATACAGAAATGAGAGCTTGACTGGCATTCCGGTTTGGATTTGTATTAATAAGCTCCAGTTCAAAGAGAAGTAAACATTTTGCTATTAGCTCTGAACCTATACCCAAGAGTAACTGAGTAAAAAGGCACAATAAACAGTAGTGTCTGTGTGTGTTTGCTCATTTCACCATTACAGCATTATAAAGTTTATATATTCACAAGTTTGTGTAGCTCAAGATCACATGTACAGAACAAAATGTACCGTTTACATGCATGTACAATTAACATGTATGTATAAGTGAATACTAAATATATAAAAAATATAAAACATTTTCACCACTTTGGGAATCTGGAGAGTTTAAAAATACTAAAATACTATCATCGGTAACAGAGATTGTATGTGTAAAGCAGAAAGCAATTACGTGACTAAAAAGTGAATTAAAGTATGTGCGTGTGCGTGTGTGCGCGTGTGTGTAGGTGTGCATGACTGCAATCTGGCTTGGCCTGAGTGGGGTGTCAGACTAAACAGAGCAGTAAGCAGTAGTGGGGAGGCGAGTGTGAAGTTGCCATGTTGTGACTGCTGCTGGAAACTATTTGGTTTGTACCTCATCAACGTCTCAGAGCAGATGTTGATGTCCACTCCCACGAAGCTCACACACTCCTGAACCACACCGTCCAGTGCCGTCCTCAGCAAGGTCTGCGACACGTCGTGCTAGAAAGAGTGACCTGGCTTTACATGTGTGCATGTGTTTGTCACTGAATGCAGGAAGTAGAGCCTCCTCTGTCAGACAGTAACGAACCTTTCTTATAATTAATTAGATGTACGATTACCTATGCACAAACATATGGTTTTTAAAAAGCGCCAAGGTTCGAACAGCATTTTCCAGTTGAATACACAAGGGTTACATTGCAATATATAACTATGTAACCATACTGAGATCCTTCTAGAAGGGGTGGGGTTATCTGAAAGCTATTACATCTTGTCAAAATCACATTCCAAAAAAATAAGACTTTCCACAAGGCCACTGTTGTTTAGTCGCGGTCAGATCTGAACCTGAATACCTTGTGGTTTTAGTACCGGTTTGAGAGGAAAGACAAGAAAAGCAGCAGAGTGTGGATCTCTTCGCCTCAAGAGAGATGAAGAGACGTTCAGAGCCTGTTTTCATTGGAAAGCGCCTATGACACTTCAAAGTCCACTCACAGGGGTTTTCCATTAAGCGCAGGGAATTGATAAAGTTAATCCAACCGAACTATTCACACTTCGGAGGCCTTTTTTAAAATGGCGATGGGATTCAAAGGGAAGAAAACCACAAACCAGAATCCAAAACTGACAAAAATTAGTACCAAGTGGTGAATTCTGACCAGACATTGTATTGTGAAGGGACCCATAACATATGGAAGATGTTACCAGTGATAGAAGTCTTCATATAATGGCAATACATTTATTCCCAATAACAGGGGTTCTCAAACTTTTGGCAGCCAGTAAACCTGCAAAATAAATTTCACAGACCCCCTCCAAACTATTCAAATATTAGGCTCATTATTTAAATGTTTATAATAATAATTTGGCTATTATTTTTATTCCTGAAATTACTGTCAATAGAACACATTAGGTTCAAGTTGACATTATTAAACTGTACTGTCTTAAACCGTTTGAGCTTTTAAGGTTCGGAAGAAAACAATTAAATTTAGGGGCCAGTCAAACCGGCTAATAACTATAATTAAAAAAAATAAATATAATAACTTTGATAATAGTCGGTGTTACTTTCCAGCACCATAACAAAACAAACAAACAAATTAATTATAGGGCACTCCCTTTGAGAACCACTGCTCTATTATGTCTCACCAAGATGAAGGTTGTTTTCAGGACATCTGATTTCCTTAATGACTAAGGGTGCTTTCACATACAGTGGATATAAAAAGTCTACACAACCCTGTTAAAATGTTTTTTTTTTTTTTTTGTGATGTGTAAAAAAAAAAAAAATAAACCAAGATAAATCATGTCAGAACTTTTTTCACCCTCAATGTGAAATTAGAACATATAAAATTAAGTGAAAAACAATCAGAAACATTTTAGGGAAAAACAAGAAGAATAAAATCTGGTTGCATACGTGTCTGCACCCCTAAACTAATACACTGCTGAAGCACCTTTTGATTTTATTACACCACTCAGTCTTTTTGGCTAAGAGTCTATCAGCGTGGTGCATCTTGACTTGGCAATACTTTCTCACTCTTTCTTGCAAAACCATTCTAGATCCATCAAATTGTAAGAGCATCTCCTGTGCACAGCCTGCTTCAGGTCACCCCACAGATTTTTAATTGGATTCAGATCTGGGCTCTGGCTGAATATGTAGCAGACACCTGAAGGTTTTGCACTAAAATTGACTATTGTCTATTAGCGGCCCCCCTGGTAAGTTTTTGTCTTTTCCTTTTGTAAATTTTGGAGGGACGTCCTGTTCTTGGTAAATGTCACTGTGGTGCTCCATCTTCTCCACTTGTTGATGATGACCTTCACGGTGTTCCATGGTCTGTCTAATGTTTTGGAAATTTTTTTGTACCCCTCTACCTTTCGACAGTGAGACCCTGTACAGGCTTTGTCAGCTCATTGCCAACCATGGCTTCAGCAGTCAGATGAAACCAAGAAGATGTGAAGAAAATCCTACAGAAACAGCTGGTCTTTATTTGGGGTTAATCAGAATAATTTCACTGATGACAGCTGTATGATAATTACTTTTGTACATGAGATTGAATGTGATTGGTTCATTCTGAACACAGCCACATCCCCAATTATAAAAGAGAGTGCACACTTATGCAACTAGGTTGTTGAAGGTTTTTATTTTTCCTATTTTTCCCAAAAACATTTCTGACTGTTTTTCACTTAATTTTTATACTTTGCAATTTCACAATGAGATTGGAAAAAGTTCCGACATGATTTATCTTGGTTTCATTTTTTACATCACGTAAACCTGCCATTTTAACAGAGGTGTGTAGATTGTTTTTATCCACTGTACATATGCAGAGTTTAATACATTTGAATTAACCATGGTGTGTTTTCCTCTTTGGTCTGCTTTGTTCAGACAGGTGAGAACACAGCAATCAATCAATTCGAGTGCAGATCAAAACGAATAGTCCAAGGCCATCTGACAATCTTGGTTCTCCATGCTCAGGTGATTTTGGTGATTTCTATGCGCATTTCCCAAAGGTTTTTTTTATTTAAAAAAAAAAGTTCATATGCTCAAGTACTTGTGCTACATATCGTCAATGGAACCCACAAAAATCTTTTGTTGATGTGCATTTCAAAACTAGAGAGAACACAAAAGAGTGAAGAATCTAGGACCTGGTTCCTGTAATCGTTTTTCATTTGGGGGAAGTCCAACAGAAGTGACTTTTATTACAGTGCAAAAAAACACAAACCTAATGAAAGATGATGTGTGAAAGGAGTGTGGTAGTGTGAGTATAAATGACTCTAATGCCAAACTCTGTTGTGTGTGCTCTGATGTGTGTAAGGGTGTGCAACCTTGGGCTTGCACAAATACAAATTAATTTTTCTAATGAGCTTAATAACAAAGCTCAACTAGGTTTTATAAATAATAATCACAAAAAAAGTAATACAAGCAACCAAAGATATGAATTTCACTGTATTAAAGATAATGAGAAGACCATAATGCATTCACCATAATGTGATCTACACATTCAATCCCACCTACACACATTCACAGGGAAATGGAGGAATGGAGGAATATATTTCAAATGGACAGGAATAATAAACAAAGTTTTCCAATTCAGATACAGTGGTTTACTTGTAGAGGGTATTACTAATTAAATGGAGGAAATGAGGAAGTTAACAGTGGAGATGATTGCAGATTAATTTTGATCATATACTTGAATGCTCTGCATGTCATTAATTGAAACCTGGATATTATGTTTTTTTTTTTTAAGTCTTGCCCATATAACAAATTGCAGCACAGTTGGCTTAATTATACAATGCTAAGAAAACGCAAAGAAGAATGTCAGCAAACACAATATTCTATTTAAAGTGCCTTGCACAAGTATACTTGTCTTTTTCTGGAAGGCTCTAGAATTTGTTAGAGAACATGCCTAAACAAACAGCATCATGAAGACCAAGGAGCTATCAAAGTCAAGGATAAAGTTCTGCAAAAGTATCAGTCAGCATTTATTTATTTAAAAAAAATATATTATTTCAAGCTTTGAAACATTAATACATCCATTATTTTAAAAAATGGCACAACCATGAGGAGGCAGTCTGGTTCTCTGGTCTGATGAGACCAATATGTAACTTGTTGGCCTTGCCACGAAGCACTACATCTGGTGGAAACCCAGCACTGCTCAATAGCTGAGAAGACCATTCCCACAATGAAGCTAGTGGTGGTAGCATCATATTGAGATGTACCCTTGGCCTCTTGCTTCTCTGCCTAATGCCCTCCTTACCCAGTATCTAACTTTTCATAGATTGCCTCATCTAGGCAGAGGTGCAGTTGTGTTACATTCTTTCAATTTTTTTAATGATGGCTTTAATGGTGCCCTGCAGGATGTTCAAAGTTCAAAGTCATCTGGATATCTTACAGTGTGCACCTGCCAGCCAAGACCTTCCAATAAAGTCACAAAGGGACATCTTTCCCTGAATCCTTGCTTGGCTGGCGCAGGGTCCAAATAACAAGGAATCCTGTCAGACCTCCAGCTTTCATCTCATGCCATCTAAACAACTGGGGTGGTGAGAATCACAAATGGCACAAAGTCATAAGGAACTGACTAAGCTTGAGGAATGACTGGAAGGGTGTTCGGAGAGGACTGCTGCACTCAAGCCACTAGGAGGGGGCAACCTGAAGGAAATTGGGTGATATGACCTTGGGCAGAAAACCAGAGCATGCAGTTCTCCCACTCTGTATGCTAAATGATCCATAACAAAGGGTACTTTTTAGAGACGCACATATCAGTTCTCATACCTTACATGAGCTTGTAAAGAGCGGCCTCAAGGGACCCCAGCACAAGGGGGAGAGTACACACCAGCATCTCACCAGGGAATCGTGGCAGATGGTAGGTGCCTTGACCCTTTCATAAAGTTTGTAATAAGTTTGAATCCGAAAGAGATGTCATTCATGGTGAACCATGCTCCAGTCGATGAGGTGCACACCAGCTTCCTCTTAAGAGCATTCAAAGTCTGTGTACTAGGGGCTCTAGCATTTATCACACCAGTCATTTGGGATTGCGGATCTTTTCAGGGAGGAAGTCATCAGGGTGTTGCAACCACTAGCGAAAAGTGTTGCTGGCCATTTGGGGGCACTGAGCAGGGCTCTGAAGCCTAGTTGCTAAATTCAGTGCATGCAGAAAGGTCTACAGAAGATGGTGAGGCCCGTCATTAGCCAGTGCATTCTGTTCCAGTGCATCCTGGCTTCACCAGGGAGAACCACAATCACTGAGGCCAGAGCTGAACATGCCAATTTAACTGCCTGTCATTTTCAAACAGGCAAAAATCAACTGTAGATATAGTATCATCATGCTCCTGTCTAACTAGGGAGGAAGACCAATCATTGAGATGCTCTGGGAGCACTGTACATTTTGCCAAAGATTTTAATAGACACCAGTCAACAACCATAGAAGTGGTAACAGCAAAAAAGATGAGTCACTATTATAAATCCAACCCAATCCATACAGCGATAAGTTGGAATCAAGGAAGTCAGTAGGACTACAAAAGGAGTAAGATACATACTATAGTTCTGTAATTTGGTGGATCTTAAGACTAAGAAATGAATGGCTACTTAAAAAGTGGCAGTGTGGCAGAAGAGGCAGAAGATGAGCAGAGCATTCTGACAAACCTACATCTAAGAGTTAAAACGGTTGTTTCAGTGCAAAGATAAACAGAGAAACTGTCTAGCGCCAGATAAAGGTAATCTTACCTGAATACAAATGCTTATTCTTTGTAATCCAGAAAAACAAGCTTGTGACACTCATCATCTGCATTATTGTTCCACCACCGGCCAAGGTGTGCATTTTCTTTCCCCTCAAACTACAATACCATTAGAACACGTCATTAGTCATTTTCATTGCTGTAGTGGCATTAAGACCCAGCAACAGAGGCCCTCTGAGAGGCATAAAATGAAAGATCTTAAGGGTCATTTAATGCTATATGGGCTATGACAATGCCTCTAGTGGCTATAACAGTCAACCACAGCTGTCTACAGATTAGATTAGAGTAACATCTGCAAAAGTGAAAAAAGGCTAAATATTTAGCTGTACAACTATGCTTATTCAATGGTACACATTACTGGAAAACACCTGAAATGCCATACAGTTTTTCACATGAGAACGGCTTTCATGTGAGGGAAAGCACCCACGTAAAATGCCATTGAGCAACTCGCACACTCCCATTGTAACATTAGAGAGATGACAGTTATGCCAGAATGCTTTTGGAATGCATATTGGGGAAGGGAAATAAACTCATAGTTTTAATACTATATAAAGAGGCGGAGTTGCTGAAAAAAATGAGTTTGTGATGAATACATTTTTTTTTTTTAACTACACAATTGATTATTAGAATCTTACAGAAAAGGTATTAGTGAGCTAAGTGAGTAACAAACCATATACTGTATTATAAATACAAAATAATAAATATACTTTTTTAAAAAAAGAGACTGAAATTCTTAATATTGATATATTTCCATATATCAGTGCCCGTTAATTTGGATGCAACCCACAGCTGTGATACTATCCACCCCATGCCCCGAACACCACACACCCCCTCAGGTAAGTTGACTGACAGCAGATCAACACACCCTCAAGGGACTTTCCACAAAGCATAACCAGTATTTCCTAGTTTGTGACCTAAAAAAAACTGCAGCTCCTTAGTGGTGGGATGCAACCTGAGAAGTGTGTGGACAGGTTCCCATATAGTTGCACCCTACCCCTAGGGTTAGCTACTTGGCAGCCAATTGGCTGCACAGGGCCTCAGGCACGGATAAAGCGAAAATTCTCACAGTCCTTGAGCAGACTACGAGAGGAAGACACCCAAAAATGTTGCCTTCGGGCACAGCGGCACAGGAATGCACGCTCATTAGGACCCCATCAATCATGATGGACAACAAACTATTTTAGAAGGCAGTTACAGGCAGTTATGTGCAGGGGTGTGCTAATTTATGAGCTTGGACAACCCCACTGTGAATATTAGCACTAACATAGCGGGGAGAACAAAACCCACAAAGACGGCATACAATCAAGCAAGAGAACTGGCAGTGATCTGTGTCTGTTGGCGGGCTGTCTGTCACTCCAGCGTTGGGAGCACAAGAATAACGTTATCCAAGACGTGTCACTCCTGAGTGAATAAAGCTGCACAAGGGACTAAAAAAATGGTACACCTGTGATTACAAAGTTTTAAAAAAAATGGCTCAGGGTCTGCATAATAAAATGAGGTTTGAACACAAGACACTGAAGACACTAGAAGATCTAAAACTTAATTTTTGCTGTACAGGCCCTAATCCATAGACAATACCACTGGGTTCATTTCTCAACTGTAGTTTCAATTGGCAAGGTAGACTATCCAAACTATGGCATCCAAAAAAAATCTATCTGCACTTAGATAAACACCAGGCTGACTTAAACATGATAATGATCTTTTCTTCTATCCACTGACTCACTCATACACACACACACACACACACACACACACACACACACACACACACACACCCTCTCTTCCTTGTTCACATTGGAACAGAAGGCTGACAGCTGAGCTCTGACATATCTTTGCAGAGTGGCTGACCTGAAGACAAAACAGCCCAAACTCAATTAAGGCATCTGGGAATAAGAAGAGAAACACTGGTGTGAGTCTGCATACCTTTTGAACGCATACATTTTATTCGCCTGTCCGGTTCTCCTCATACACACACACACACACACCACTCTTTTAACACAAATAATTCAGGCAGCACAAGGGATAGGCCAGCACTAAAAAAATAACACATACGTTAAAAAGACACACACCCCACACTCTGCTTCACCTCCAGCAGGCTTCTGAGAGTCTCTCTCACACACACACATACACACACACACTCACGATTAAATTCAGGTGCAAGGTCCTATTTGGCTTGGATGGGCCCCAGTGCCAGAACAAAGTGTTTCTGTCCGCACTCGGCCCAGTTAACAGCTTTTTCATGAAAACCTGCCATTCTAAGATGTCAATCAGTGCGCTGCTCTCCTCTCCCTCTCCCTCGTGACCCAACACGAATCTAACCAGCTGCAGGCTCCAAAAACACACTTCCCAGAGAGAGATGAAAACACAAAAGATGTTTGATTGGGGGATCCCTTTACATACCTCCCAACCCTTTGCCTTCTGCGTAACCAGAGACCTGCACTTTCAGCAAAACATGAAAGACCCAAATGCAGGAGAGCAAAAAACAGCTGAGCTCATCCTGACACTTGTTGGAGACACAGCAAGGACAGGACTGCGGTAGAGGGAGAAACCTTTTTAACATTAGCATAGGTTCCTGAAACCAAAACTCTCTGAATTAATTGCAGAAATCACACGTATGGCCGTAAACCAGGCATGCATCAATACCACTTTTTCAGCTCAAGGACATGGTTTTTAGTACACGTCGATATTGATACTAAAATTGAAATGAGTAGCCTACTTAATATCAAGCAATCAGGGAACATTTTTTCCATCACTGGTTTTGATGGTTGCTGCCATGTGCTGCTAGCAATAAACTCCTTGTGCCTAGTTTTATGTATAAGATGTTATGCCGTTTAAACAGTATCTTTAATAGAGAGTGCGAGGACGGCCGACCTGAGTATGCAAAGCAGCATCAGTAAGCGTGATCATTAAAATGAGCGCAAGGTGCCATGAACTGAGAGATAAGGAAATGCATGTCTCGTTGTTTAGTGCTCGCAGAACTGAAGTTCTCTTACGTGCGACAGTTCTCTGCATACTCCTTTCACTGCTCAAAACATCTATGTGCATGCAACTCATGGCACCTTGTGCTCATTTTAATGACCATCGGCCGCCCTCATGCTCACTAACGCCGTTTACAGAAGTGGGGATTTTAAAAAAAAAAAAAAAAAAAAAAAAGTTACATAGAGTGACAGTAAGTCATTCAAGTCATCTGCTCCCCCTCGGTGTGTGTACATTTCACTGACCTGTCTTTTTACCCTCTGCTCTGCGTTAGAGCTGCTAGGGTATCCTTATCTGGTGAGTACCGAGCGTTTTTGACAGGGTGGAGAACAAAATACACGATCAGATAACAAAACACACAGAGAACACAGACTGGGTAGTAAAAATACACACATTAGAAGTGACCAGAGGTGATTTTGTTTTTGTTCTTTATACTTTATTTCAGCTAAGTAGCTAGAGGTAATGAGTTAGCATGCTACCATCAGCCTTGGGACTGAGTGGACCTTTGGGAAACAATTAAGTTCACTATCCGACATGAGCAGTGAGCTGTGAGATTATTAAGAAGCAAACATTTCCACTTCAACCAGAACTAATATTTTAGCTAGCTAGCATTAAGTTACTAGTTTTTTTTCTCTAGTGCTTTCACAGAAGAAACACAGCTACACTGCAGCATCGGTGACATATGAACAGACTGATGCAGAATCAGACGGAGTCACAGAGTGAGCTAGCTAGTTAAAAGACACATTTTGTTGAATGTAAGAAGCTGATGTGTTGATGTGAGCAAAGGAGAATAATGGCAGCAGAAAACATAATATATTATATATAAACCACTGATATTTTTGTGGTCTGGAGAATACAGTAAAATTTTAATAGCCTGTAGACACAGACAGTGATGCAATCACATGTCTAAGAAAAGTGAAGATGAACAACAGGCTCACATCATTCATTTTCCCACGCTACACTAAGTCACAGCTATCCATCAACATCATCATCATCAGTCAACTTAATGTCAATCAGTACACTTCCCCTCATTTCCTTTTCTTGCCTTGGGGAAAAGATTTTAGCACGGAGCAAATCTCTAAACCCATTACAAAAAGGAAGCTGCCGTTTATTGAAATGACATCACCTGCTCAGTTTACCTGAGTTCTTTTTCCAGTCTATCCTACAGCAAAACCTGTCTCAACAGTCAAAAAAAGCTTATAGGATTTTCTTCTTAGTATCATTTAGTGCAACCTTTACTGCTGTTTCTTTCTTTACTGAATCAACCAAACACCTGGCTCCAAGACCGAGACCAGTAATTTCCTGAGAGTGGTGATTTCAATCAATTTTAATTAAAACAAACTATGCTGAGTGTGCTTTGCTTTGTAATGTAGACAATAATACAGTATCACAGTAACACAAATTGCACATGTTACAAGCAGAAAAAAAGCCTAAACATCAATATCGTGTGTATATATATATATATATATATATATATATATATATATATATATATATATATATATATATATATATATATATATATATATATATATAAAGCTCTAAAATGTACATAGATACTTATTTAAGAGCGTGGACAGAAAACACTTCTAGTAGAGTGACAGTTCCACGTATATAGATAATTATACAACAGACCAGAGAGAGAGAGAGAGAGAGAGAGAGAGAGAGAGAGAGAGAGAGAGAGAGAGAGAGAGAGAGAGAAGGCTTCTAGGAGAGTGACAGCTCCTTTAATATCCGGGGTTGTGTGTGGTGTTTTCCCACACAGCTGGGTAAGATGGTAAAATGTGCCCTCTGGGACTTTTAAGAGGCTAAGGAAATCTGAACACACTCACTCCACCTTTCTCACAGTGACTGAC
Organism: Pangasianodon hypophthalmus; assembly: GCF_027358585.1. Lineage (NCBI taxonomy): Eukaryota > Metazoa > Chordata > Actinopteri > Siluriformes > Pangasiidae > Pangasianodon > Pangasianodon hypophthalmus. The sequence continues at coordinate 21,661,637 of NC_069712.1, forward strand.
AGTTCACTATATAAACCAAAATGCATGAGACCCCACCTCCTGTGACAGGCCACATCACTGACAGAAGTACAGGGATGTGGAACAGATCACCAACCACAAGTCAGTACAAAATCAGTCTCGAGAAGCCAGTGGATTTTACATGAAGTTCATAAAGGCTTACATAACATTAGTCTGCTGTTCCAGGTGCGTCTGGTGAGGTATAGGTCATGCCTTGACAATATTCACCCACCTTTAATATCAAGTTTATGCTAAAATGGCAAATGGGGGCACAGAGGATTTTTGCACAAGTAATATAGTCCTACATTCAAAACAGAGAACAAGATTTTCTACACTGACCTACTGCACACACACACAGCAACTCTCATCACTCAGCATGTCAATGCAGAGGAGAGGCAGCTCGTGTTGCTTTCTCCTTACCCAGATCATATGGCAGGGTAAATAAACGCTGAGTGCTGACAGATGTGTGTGTGTTCAGGGGAACTTCACAACACACTCTCAGCGAAAGAGTGCAACATTCAATTATGGGATGGAGCAAAGACACTCATGTATTACTGCACACACTGCCTGCATGTGTGCGCGTCACTGTGCACTCATGCATGTGTGCTGTGAGCACCATTTGTAAGACAAAATATAACTTACAGAACTGATAGCATTTTTGAATAACAACACATTCAAGCAGTACAACGCTAGGAGACAGAAAATTTAAGAAAGAAAATTGCTGCCAAGTTTACATGCCTTTTATTCGGCCAGGTTTTAGCACATTATCTTTTCTTAGAGGAAGACAGGCCTGAAACTACAACGCTTGTGGACGGTTGATGGATTTCAGATTTCAAACACGCTTGCTTTCCTTTCCCTTTGCTCGGCTGCGGACAGATTTTCTGTGTGTTTTTCATCTTGAAGGAACATGAAAACACAACACATACGATAGAAGTAAAGAACACACAAACACACATTCTTCCCTCTAAATTGTCAGCCTACTAAGAACAACAAACTGTTTCTACAGTGAACTAATCGGCATTTATTTTACCAAGAGGTCCTCCAGAGTTGAAGGCCATGTTTTCTAATGAAAATCAAGAAGAGAGGATGAGTGAAAGCAAGCATGCAGAACAGCAGGACAGAATGAGGGAGAAAGAGGGAGAAAAGAGGATACAAATAGCCCCAGGTCTTGAGTCAACATATGATGCTGCCGGCAAACTTAATTGAATTAATTGTGTCAGAAAATGGATTACTATGAATTTGAGACAGCAAAAGCAAACAGACAGAAAACAGGATTAGCTCACTAGTCCAGCTGACTCCTGTTTATTACTCAAAATTTAAGATCCTAGTCAGTGCTAGACAGCTGGTGTGGTGCCTAGGATTACTTGCTACCTTTGAGTAGAGTTAAAGAAACACCAAACACATCATGGTGTAAACAACAATCTAATACTGTGACCTCACATATTTTGGTGTCTTTAGTGAGTAACATTTCCGTTTTGGTGGATAGATTGGTGGATGAATCAGTCTTAAGTGGAATTATATCTAATGATAATTTAAGTCATCAAGGCTTTATGTAAGACCTGGTCTAACAGAGTTCTTATAAATAAAGAGTAGTTAAATAATTACAAGAAGTTAATCAATTGGAATCTTTACTTTGGTTACTGTACTTGGCTAACTGCAAAAACATCTGTGCAATATTGCACAGATATAAAATCAAACTCAAAAAAGCTGCTTCTTTTGTCGTCCACTCCCACTCAACTCAACTCTTTTCATACTGCTTGTATTGTGTGAGTGTCACGTGACTGACCTGGTAAGTACCAATGCCGATGTGTTTAGGGTCAATCTTGACCAGCTCAGCCAAAGGGTCCTGAACACGTCTTCCAATTGACACTGAGGAGAAATTCAGAAAAACCTCTGTCAGGGTAGCAACAGCCAGACAGAGCCAGGCAATAGACTGGAATCTCAAAGGACCAGAAAAATTACTCCTTTAATGAACCAGCAGATCTAGAATTAAATTAGTGTAAATTAGCCATGCAAATTAGTTTTTTTTTTTTTTTTTTAAAGTGACACCAGGCTAAATGTGAAAACTCCACACAGGTTCATTAATTATACTAACAAATGTCATAGATTATGACTAATTACAGTCTCATGTGTAACAATTGCTTACCACAACCCCCAAACTATAATTACAATTATCATCACTATTAAGCAATGAGAAAATATATTTTTGACCAAAAAAAAAACAAAAAAAAAACAGGAGAATGTTGAACAAAAAAGTAGAAATCACTGTTTGGCATGGGGTGACAAAGGGATAGAAAATAAAAGAAAATAAAATAATAGGATAGACACAAAATGCAAAGCTAAATATGGAGAAACAAGGGAACAACTAACCGTAATTCCTTCCAAGACTAATCTGTCTGGTATGTCACAGTACAGTAATTAATGCACTGCTGTTGATACAGATACAGTTGACCAGTTCAAATTAATTACAGCCCACTAAATTAATCAGATCCAGCAAGGTATAATTTTACTATGTCCTTAATTTAACAAAACTACATTGGAACTTTTAAAAAGTCTTTCAGACTGGGTCTTGGCGCAGAGGCTGGAAAGGAAAAATCAACAAACATACTATGATGTTTAAGTGCGAATGCATGACAGGATCATTTAACAGCCTGAGCTACAGATGAATATGCCATCGCATGCACCAAACCAAATACATTAAAGTGTGTGTGTGTGTGTGTGTGTGTGTGTGTGTGGGTTGGGGGGTGAGAGAGAGTGAGAGAGAGATGTATCCTTCGATAGTCTGATAGTACATGTTACAAGTTTTCTTTCCTCAATAATTTTAGTATTTAAGCAAATTATTTAATTTAGAAGGAATAAAATCTGACAATTTGTACAGTACAATCTGGCAGAAAAATTTGGCAATATAATTTGCCCAGATGCTAACAATAAGCATGGGAAGCATGAGCTGTAGGATGTACTTGTTTTAATTAATTTTGTTTAGCCTTGCTGTGGGCCACCAGGGAAAATCAGAAATGCTTCAACTTCACCCGGAAGAGTTAAAGAAAAAAAGAAGATGAGAATATGAACAAGAAAAAAAGAATATGAAAATGTGTGAGAGAGGAAGAAGACATGAGGAAAAGACAGACATACAGAGCATAAACCCTTAGAGAAATGATGTTAGGGAACAAGAGCTGGTTTCAGCCTGACTGCTTGAAAACAAGGTCCACATTACCAAGAGCAAGGGAGAGCGGTGCTTTTGTATGTACTGTACAAGGCCCGAGTTGAAACTCTATCCCAGTGCAAATATTATTGCAGGCAGTAGCTTCCCACTGAGCTCAATGCAGAGATGCAGCGAGTAAGGCATGGCAATCATCATCCAGCATCCCACCTCCGCCCTTCACTCACAATCACCTACTTCAAGTCCCCGTCGCACCTAGACTACAGGTATTATCTACAGTCTGTTATTCAGAAACCCACTGACACACTTCTCTATTCACACATAATGATAAAGCATTGAAATATAAATAACACTTAGTTTATTAAAGTTCTCATACAGAAAAACATTTAATACAGGAACTCACAAATATCAAATAAGTCTCAATGTGTCAACATAATGCAAATATGTTTAACAATTAATGTGTAACAATCAATAAAAGCCAGTTAGATTTACTCACACTCTCGCTCAACTATTTACTCACACACTGGCTCAATTTTGGCAAAACTGCTTGTTTAGGGTCACAAGCATTAAACGGCAAAACAAAACATCTGAGCACACAGAGCTCGACTGACTGAACATATAGGTCACCGACTGCATGAACACAGACACTGACTGAGCACATAGTGACCGACTGACTGAGGGCATATTCACTGACTGAGCACATAGTCACTGACCGAGAACATATTCATAGACTGACAGAGCACCATCCCTGACTGACTGAGCGAATAGTGATCAACTGACTGAACACAGAGTCACCGACTGACCGAGTGTGTAGTCCCTGACCAAGCACATAGCCGCTGACTGAGCATATTGTGACTGACTGGCTGAACACAACCACTGACTGAGTATATAATCACTGACTGAGCACATATTCACTGACTGACTAAACACAATCAATGAGTAAGTATATAATGATCGAGCATATAGTCACTGACTGGGTGAATACAATCACTGACTGAGTATATAGTGACTGACTGAGCAAATATTCACTGACTGACTGAGCAAATATTCACTGACTGACTGAGCAAATATTCACTGACTGACTGAACACAATCACTGACTGAGTATATAGTGACTGACTGAGCAAATATTCACTGACTGACTGAACACAATCACTGACTGAGTATATAGTGACTGACTGAGCAAATATTCACTGACTGACTGAACACAATCACTGACTGACTGAACACAATCACTGACTGAGTATATAGTGACTGACTGAGCAAATATTCACTGACTGACTGAACACAATCACTGACTGAGTATATAGTGACTGACTGAGCAAATATTCACTGACTGACTGAACACAATCACTGACTGAGTATATAGTGACTGACTGAGCACATAGTCACTGGCTGAGCATAGTGACTGAGAATATGGCATATTAACTGGTGCAATGAGACAGCTAACATTAATGAGGACTTCTATTTTTATAGAATTCAGTGAATAAGAATATCTAACACACAAATGCACACATACAGTATACACACAATGTTGCAATTTCTTATGGCTTTCGTAAAAAGGATAAATATAGCTCCCCAGTTCACACTTGCACTTGACCAGAAGAAAATTTACGATAAATGCTATGTTGATTTACTGCTTTTATAGAGGAAGTCTGGAATAATTCTCAGATCCTGCTTTTGAGAGCATTTGAGTCATTTCCAGACCTTTCTGAGTGCTTTTTGTGTTTGGGATTACAGACTGAGCATCTGTGTGGTCCAGGACACAGTCGATGCTTGAAACGTCCAGTCCAGTTTTACAGTAACATAACGAGTTACACAGATCTAGTAGGACCAGGAATAACAAATACTATTTTATAAACAATGTAAGACATTTATCTTCTGCATGGCTAACTTAAAAGCAATACTTTGAGGTGGTCAGTCAATTATGACGGTTGTAATGGTGTAACACGGTCATGATGTAATGGTGTAGAGGCAACTGTCCAAAGAGGCACTATAAGACAGAACTAGACAGTAAAGGCAGGGAAAAATCTAGATGACTGACTCCTGAGTTGAAAAGACAGGTAAGGTATGTTTACAACTGCAGGGCCAGCACTTGTACTAAAAACATTTAAAGTGTTTTTTAAAGTCTGGTAGACTTAAACCATTCTTACGTAGAATGTGAACCTCAGTCAAAAATGAGCTATTTTCCTAGCATAGAAGGGAACTCTCAGGCTTACAATTCATAAGTAATGTGAGATTTTAAAACTTCACTGGAAATACACTTTGATGCTAATATTATATTACAGACATCTGGCAGTTTTCCTGTCAAGGTGGTTAAATTGTTGAGAGAGAGAAAGAGAGAGAGAAAGAGAGAGAGAGAGAATAATTAAGTAATAGTTACCTGCACTCCTCAGGTTTGGATCCAGGCCTGGCATCTCTTTCACTGCCTCTGGACTGACACTGTAGATGGACGCTCCAGCTTCATTAGTGATACTGAAAATCAAATATACAGTTTACATTTCATAAATCTGAAAAGGAAAAAAAAAAAAAAACAAAATCTCAAAAACCAATGATTCTTTAAAAAAAAAAAAAAAGTCTGTTTAATGATAGACCCAGAAGCCTCTTTAAAGAATTTGCACAGAGCACATAGATGTCTTTAACCCATACTGTAAGAATGCTCACTCCCAGGGCTTCGCTACCACAACTCAGAGAAACACACATGGCATTTCTGATATACACAAACATCACATATGCCTCAGTCTACTTTGGCCATCAAAGGCCATTTAAGATTGTTAAATTGATACCTAAAAGGCACTACTTACAAAGTCTCAGGCATATTTAACCATAGCTTAATAGTTTGAAAATGACTTCTAAATTACTTAAAAGGTAATGAGTTAACTCATTAATCAACTATTAATTAATGGATGCAGTAGAATACAACAAGTAAAAGTTTAAGGTTAATATCACACACATCATGCTTTATTTCAGATCACAGATAAACTTTTACTAATTATAACGGTATCATTGTGGATTTCTGCAAGCCTCAATTTTTATTTATTTATTTATTTATTTATTTATTTATTTATGTATGTATTTATTTATTTACAATCTTTTACATTATTTAAATGCTTTTCACCACAAAGCAGCTTTAGAGAAATCCAGTTCTAGGCACCTAATGTGCAGACCGAACACGACAGTTGCAATGAGAAAGTTAATAAGAATTTTTGGATGAAACCTTGAGATTTAAATACAGACTCAAAAAGTGAAACCTACAATCCTCTGGTCAATGACAGCTGAATAGTGTAAGAGGGCAAGATTACACTGGATTAAATAACTACAGGTGAGATTAATACATGGACTTTGTTTAAACAGAGTAAAGAAGAGCCCAGCGATACAACAAAGCACAGAGTGAGGAATAAATCAAAAGACAGTCCAAAAATATAAAACATACATAATAATAAATTAATATAACTACACACATAAAGACACATACATGCTATATATATATATATATATATATATATATATATATATATATACGCACATACATACACACACACACATATATAAACAAACTGTAAAATTATTGTGCAGCCTTAAATGGCAGAAAGTAAAATACTGTTGCAGTCTTTTACCCCATGTGTTTCAACCATCTAGACATGGTCACCAGTCTGTAGTATGTAACCACTACAAGAAAACTCATTAATGATTAATGACCTTGTCATGTTGCCATTTGGAAAAAAAACTTGAGCTAACACTGCCATCTAGAGGACATAATAACAAAAGGAATGTGATTCAGCAACACCACCAGCCCATGCATAGATTTCTGGTAGTAACTCATGCTTGACAACACCATTTTCATACAGCTTTGTTTATGGTACAACATAATGATTTGATGGAATTTTGTTTTGTAGAAACATTGGCATGAAATAAATACTTTCAAAATGAAAAAAAAACCCCAAAAACAAATATGTAACCTCCATCCATACAAAACAAGAGTTTGAAATCTGCACTAAAAATAATAATTTCAGCATAAATCTAGTCTACAGTACCTTGGCAAGCCATCACACAAAAGCAGCATTTCTAAGTCTTCAAAAATGGGGTTGTACCTTTTAAGATACTCAAGGTCGAAAGCAGATTCCAAAGAAAGCATTTATTACTTCCTGAAAACGAACATACATAGTCAAGGTCAAGGTCAGCTGCCAAAAGCAAGTTTACTACTCCGCAAAAACCAGACTACCTTTACGAGTACACAGACAAGGTCAAGGTCAATGCTAGATATCAACCCAAGCTTCATCAAAATCATAAAAAGAAAGGTTGAAATGAATTAGATCACCACCACTATAACCACTCCAATCACTCCTCCCTGTTTAGCATGGCCCACCGTGTCAACTCAGCCAATTACTGAAATCTTAACAATGACAGGTCACAAAGGCTTTGGATCTTCTATTAGAAGAACCTGTGGTCTGTTTTTTATTCTCCTCCTGAGTCCCCCCTTTCCCCTCCCCTCTTTTTTTTTCCCTGTAACAGAACATCTTAACCCACCATCTGCCCCCTCTCTACAGCTGACATGTCGCTGTGAAAACTGTGCTAACAAGGCCTGGCGTATGACCTTCAGTAGGGTCACGGTGGAGCTGGTCATTAATAAGACACCGCCACAAACATAGACAGTGTCACAGACTACGAAAAAACATTTGCATCATTACAGGATTTGTAGATGCAGTACGTCCACATAATTACATTTAACAGAATTAATAGCACCTATTTGACTTTTCCAACTCTTTTTTTTTTTTCCTCTCTTACACACATACAGATGCTGATGAGGGTTAAGGGACAGGGCTGTACACCATTGCCATATAAGTATTATGGAAACCATAATAACACAATAACACAAACAAAATACAGTAAACATTACAAATAAAAAAAAAATGTTTGTAAGCTTCGGCCCCCCGCCCCAAAAACACCCTCACACACACACAGACACGCCCACCCACACCCCGTCCTTCTGCCAAACAAATACACACACACACACACACACACACACAAAACAAAACACAATTAAGTGATATGAGACACTGTTAGCTGCTTGAGGTCAGCTGAAACCAAGATGGTGTCTGTATATAGAGGATTCTAACACACCTAAGGGAAAACAGAGCAGGAAAATGGAAGGCAGAGCAGACTACCCCCGTCACGTCTGAATTAATTAGCAAGGCTGCTGGGGCAGCTGGATAACAGTCCACGCTGACCCTGGCATGGATACATGGGCACAGTCATATTAACGCAAGGGCATCACCATGAATGCCAGCAGAAATATGTCCATACCCACTTTGCCACGAGTGAATGTAAACAGATCCACTCAAAAACACATCCTGCCTCTAAGTACTGCCGATGACCCTGTACGTCTGACAGTCACTCAAAAATACACATACACATACTTGCGTTGTGGCCTTTTAAGTCTTTGCCATTGTCACAGGACAAAGGCAGAGTCAAGATCCGAATTCACAGGAATTGTAGCCCTCTAACAGCTCACACACTCTGACACTAAGATATAGATACATACTTTGATACATTTTTCATGTTGCTAACAGCCTAAAACATAAAGGCAAAGTGAAATCAGTAACAAGATCCTTTAGAGATGAAAACAGACAATATCATATTTATCATGGGTTTTGTGGGTTCAACTATATAGCTCAATTTAAGTACCACTATTATTCAACTATGAATGTGCAAGCTTAGAACTCCAAACCATCATCTCTGGAATTTTTCAAGGTTTTAATCAAGAATGGTGCTATTAAGAGGCACATGGATTTTATATTACACTGCAACACAATTGGGGGGAAAGCTTACTTTCACTGTAATCTTACATGTTTTATATGGCACAATTGGCTAGATAACTTTTCATTTTAACATTTTTAAAGAACACATCCAATCTAATAAAAACCAAGGCTCCTGCTCATTAAATTGCACAGTGTAACCCAACGAAAATAGCAGTTCCAACCTAGCCATATACTAACCCTACAAACCATGTCACTGAGCACTTCAGTCAACTTATGCAGTTGTGGCACTGAGGTTTCCACGTGCATCTTTTTTTCCTCCAAAGGCAATAAGCTTTAACTTCAAACCACCAAGCACAAGCAACCGAGGCATGAAATGTGCAGCACAGTAAATGTGTTACTGGTAGGGACTGCTTCTAGACATTATAGCATCACAAGAACCCACTAGATAGCAACTGACAATGAGTATTTGGCATCTGGGTTTTAGGCGACAAAAAGTTTGAAGTGACAGCTAGTTCAGTCACATGCATGACTGACGACAACCAATCAGCGTAATGTGGACTCAGGCTGACACTTTACTATAGACTGCGTGTCTATATTACATGAAAGAACAGGAGTTTATCTGTGGAAAAGTACAGAACATTACATGTGGGGAAAAAAAAAAAAAAGTCCAGTAGATCTATATGCTTATATATTATACCTTGCCCTCGCGCATCGTAAATATTAAATTAAAAACCTAAACATTAAATTAATATATATAATGCTTTTATCAACTCACATATTAAAACAAAAAATGAAAAACAAACTTGAATAATATTTTAAATAAAATTCATACACAAACAGAGAACAGGAAGCAGGACTTGTAACTTAGGAGAAAAATATTATAAGAAACATATTAGTTATTTCTGATGTGGTAAAATTAGCACGCACGCACACACGTGCACGCACGTGCGCACAGACACAATTTGTGAGGACACTAGGTAGGGCGTTCAGCTCCACTACGTTTTATTTGGATCACGGTGAGGAAATATACGATCAAGCTACACGGCAATATGAAATCATTGCTGTGGGTAAATAAATAAAACTGACTGTTTACACATTACTGCTTACATTATTTAAATGACTGGTCTCTTAAATTCACCAGAAAAAGGACTGTATAAAATAGCTAGAAACTTTGGCAGATCCTACACTAGCCTACTACTGAAGGCTTTCGTGCTGGTAGAGGAGCAAGTGCAGTCAGAAACATTAATCAGGAGGAAGTCTTTGTGACCATGTTTGATCAATCAATGGTCTGCACTATATTTAGCTCAACTCATATTTCGTGGCTTGACTCACACTGTACCTAGGTAAGAAGGGTAAAGAATTCAGCACGAACACTTAAATATGGCTCACTTGGTGGTGGAAATAGTGACAACATGGATGATTACGGGTGATGTGCCAAGCCGAGCTGAGCTCTCGAAATGACTTAAAACAGTAAAACAAGTTTTAAGCAGTAGAGAGCATGACCGTTTCTTGAGGAACTCCTGAATTGGCTGTCCTTTCTAATTCAGACATGCAACCTTCAACTGAGCCTATATCTTCAGGCATGTGACTATAATTATCCTCCATCCCTTACTGACCTAATCACCCTACCCAGAATCCTCCACTGTTCTAGAGACGAATTTCACTGATGCCAAATACTCATCATCCAAGGCCTTGCAGACATGAATGATCTCATTCTACCAAGAGCAGGCCAGAATCCAAGAGCGTTAATTACCTGAAGACAGACTTCACTGGAACAAAACAAAACAAAATGACGAGAGCACAAAAAAAAAAAAAAAAAAAAAAAAAAAAACCGTCGTCAGCAAGACCACCAGCAATCGCACGGACATCAAGAAGCAGTTCTGAATACCATTACGGGAAAAACACACAGGGAGACACACCACTATGATTTTAATGTAAAAATGCAGCTAAATTTCCCTACTGAACAGAATTCTTCATTCGCAGTTATCAAAAAATACTCAGCACTCAGTAATGCAAGGTTTCCTGTTAACATTGTAATCTGCAGAGATGCTGTGAGAAAAGTAATAGAAATGTAGGTAATGCAAATGTAACAGGTAAATGTAAAGGTGAATGTAGGTAGACATATGCAAATGTGAATTAATTATAACTAGGAACAAATAAGTTTTGGCCCCTTAAACACTGAGAATGGTATTACGTAATACTAACTTTTTGGTGGGACCTTCATTATATGAATGAATTCATTATTCATTCATCTTCAGTAAGCGCTTTAACCCCTGGTGAGGGTCGCGGTGGATCCGAGTCCAATCACTGAACACTAAGCGCAAGGAGAGAGAATTCACCCCGTCCATCACAGGACACAGTCCATCAATGCACACACATCCACACACTCATTCACAACTACGGGCAATTTAGCATCACCAATCCAACTACCTAGATGTATTTGGACAGTGGGAGGAAACTGGAGAACCCAGAGGAAACCTACACAAACCCAGGAAGAACACACAAAACTCCACACACACACACACACACACACACACACACACTAACCACAGCTCGGAATCAAACTGTGGACTCTGGGATCAGTGAGGCAGCAATGCTACTGCCACCGTTCTTTAATGAAGGCTTTTGCTTAGAACTGTCTAACCATGCACTAACTCACTCACTTGGCTGAATTCTTCAGAATTCACCTCAACTTTAAGCATTTGGCAAGATGTATACTAGCACTGAACCACTGAACCTCTTTGCTTTGCAAAATGTCAGTTATTCCAGTTGAAATGTTTAACCGATTTGAGGCAATCTTTTAAAAATTAAAATAAGAGAGAGATATTGGGAAATGAGTGGGATTGTTAGGAAATGGTAAAATGAAAAGGAGACAAAAAAAACAAACGGGAGCAGAGGACCGCTGGGAGAACTACTGTGACACATCTTTGTTACACAGACTGAAGCTAATGGTCAGTGACGAGCCAGCTTGTGGCAGGAGATCAGCCTGAGGTTTTTTTTCTCCTCTGCTAGCATTGCTGAAAGCGCAGTGTGAGTGGTCAGCGGCCAAGGCGCTGTATCACCATCACTGCTCTGATAGCCAAACTGACATGATCAGTTGGAGATATCACTCTAGGCTTTCCTGTTAAACAGCATATATGTCATCTTTACCTCAGGAGCAAGACGCACAGTCAGCATGAAGGAACAGAAGTAAGCAGTGCTGCACTACGGCATTACGAATATGCAAGACTATAAATCAACTGAGAAGACGATTACTAAAGTAGTGTTTGAAAAGCATTCCATTTTTTCCCAAAATTTAGTTTACAATTATAGTTTCCCTGTACTTGCTTTTTAACCACATACAGCAAGAAATATATTACAGAGAAGCAAAACTTTGATAGCGACTACCACTACACATCAGAAGGAAATTCTTCTCATTCATGCTCATTCCTGTGAAAACTCTGGTGATACACCATGACAGGAAAGGTCATTCTTTAAATGGTCATCCTGGATTTATTTACTTTTGAATGTCTACCATGGATCTGTTCGTCGTAAAGGGAAGTGAGTAAACGGACAGTTGTCCTTGACCTTAGAAACATTTCTTTAAACACTCCTAACCAAACCACTCCTCAGCATGGCTCAATGAAGTGAGGAATAAACATGACAGGGCATGATGCCACACGAAAATAATCAACAGGGTGGTGTGATGTGGCCTGACACAAAGTGGATTTGGTTGCATTTTCCACTTAATTAAAGGATGATGCATCATATTTTATCCGTGTAGAATTACTTTTAATTTTGTGGAACATCCGCAAGTTAGCTCCTGTTATCACTTACAGTGTTAAAAGACGTTCCTTCACCAGCCTCTCCTTTTCCTCTTGAAGTAAATAAGACAAAAAATGCATTTTGTTATATTACCATGAAACCGCAAAGTCCTCTGCCTGAAGACTCTCCTGTAGCAGGAAACTTCTAAAGGACTGACACAGAAGACTCTTTCCTTAAATGTGAAATAAATATCTCCATGTTTCATAATAAATAATTTACTTAATAAAAACCACTGAATTAAATTCTACTACAGTTGATATAAAAATATTAATACCAAAGTCTTGCTACGTATATATACTTAATACGTACTGTATGTTTTGGTACCATGTTCAGTGTTTCTGACCTGATTGTAATTTTATACTTTGTTTCAAGAAAAAAAAAAGTATAAATGTATACACTTTTTTGTTATATATATATATATATATATATATATATATATATATATATATATATATATATATATATATATATATATATATATATATATATATCCTCTTACATGCTTATTTTTTGCTTACTGCATTAAAGTTTTACAAGAAAGGAATAATACTATATCTCAAATAAATATTCAGTGTCACAAAAAAAAAATTAGTTTTGTTAAGTAATGGACCACTTTTTTGGGTTAAAAACATCACGGAGGTTTTCCCAGAAGAACTATGGCAGGTTTTCCAAGATTCCTGGATCAACCTACCAGCCAAATTTGCTTAGAAAACTGCACAACATTGTACCCAAGACAATTTGTGCACTCTACAACTCAAGAGCAAATTATAATTAGGTTTAACTCCTGTTTATTGCTCATTATAGTAATTAATTTCATTATCTTTGCTTTACAAAATTTCATTAGATGTGCCTAAGACTTTTGCACAGCACTGTAGATTGTGAATCTTTTTTATTTTAGTTGCAACATAGTGGGTGGTCAACAATATAAACTCTGCAAATTGGTTTATACCAATAACACTTCACGTTGAGAGTAAGCCACGAGCCATTCTTTTTCCATTACTGAAGTGTGATAGTTTGTATAATACTTTGCCAGGCTGTGCTTAGACTATAGCTTCATGGGTCTATACTTATTTCCCATGATAACGATGGCATGAATTCCAGATGGGGTTGAGGCATAGACAAGTTTCAGAAAAAGAATGTTTCTAAAATGTTAAAGAAAGTGTTGGATGGCGTTAACAAAATGGCAACGGGCACATAAGCGTGAAAACGTGGCAATATTTGACTGTAATGGGAGTAGCAGAACCACAATGAGCACAAGGCAATTCACCCACACGCTGTTGGTTACATGTGTGCTACTGGCTCTGACTGTCAGTGCGCAGGAGCAGTCAGGCAGAAAAGAAGAAGAGAGCAGGCTGGCAGGAATGAGGGGACAGAAAGGGAAAGAAGGATGAGGGGAGAAGACACCAGGAGGGCTTTTCATCAGGAGCGTGCACAGACAAAAAGCAGATGGTGCAAATGAACCCAGAGGTTTAATTAAGTTGGAAAGAGCAGAAAATGTGTTTTAAAGAAAACATGCTTAGAGACACTGTCCAAAGCGCAAATGTACCAAACATAAGTATATATATATATATATATATATATATATATATATATATATATATATATATATATATATATATATATATATATACATATATATATATACACACATATATATATATATATATATATATATATATATATATATATATATATATATATATATATATACATATACACTAGTGTTAACACTTCCAAAATATTTCAAAGCTCCAAAACACGCGTTTCGTTTTGTATACTCCCCAATACTAATAATTCAACATATATCTTAAATACGAGCTTTTAATGCAGAGCTCCAAAATGAAGAAGCAATATAAATGTCCTGGTCTGATTTAACTTGACGCTTTGCAAAGTCAAGACAAGGATATCTAAAAACAACAAGCAATACCCCTGAAGTTCAAAAATGTACAGAATCAGCCCCTTTATTTATTAGATTAATTACAGAAAAATATACTAATAGAAAAACTTGGCAAAAGAGGAGACACTTTCCAATAGGAATGTGTCGATTTCAGGCCCCTGAGAACCACAACACACTAGAAAGAGCAGATGAATTTCAAAATAACAAGGTCAACATGGGCCAGGGACAAAAGCTGATGAAAGCATGTCTATCATGTTACTTGGTGTGCTGGCTGAAATAACCATTCACTGATTAACTAAGTGGAATGGGGGAAAGAAGAAAAACATATATAACATATATATTTAAATAATATAAGGGCGCTCATAAGAAAATAAATGTATCCCTGCAATGTATTCCTGCAAACGATACAGACTTGCGCTGTGTGTATGTATGCTTTGTGCATTTATGTGGGTGCTGACCCAATAAATAAATAAATAGATAAATAAATAGATAAATAAATAAATAAAGCTGCACAATGAAACAAAAATCACCAAACATAAGGATTTCATTACACTATTCAACATATACTTTGCTCCGAAAACTAACCAAGGCTGTACTGTATCGTTTATTAAAAAATAGACTATGGTTAAAGAAAACATTACAAATTCACACTTCTATTAATCTTTTTAGAGAAAATCTGCTTTATATGTTTTCAGTTCTTGACCCTGACTGTCGTAAAAGCTGAAACAGCAGCATTCTTGAATAACAGAGCATATGCTGCTGAATAAGAAATTCAATCTGTATGATTTATTTCAACTAGCACTTTGCTTTCAGGAACACTTGGCTGTCTCTATCAGGACCAGAAACTGTGCTAAAGCATGGGCACCCAGTGTCTGACAGCAGATGCAGTGTTGGTTTTGTAGAGATCTCAAATCTTCTGCTTCCATTTTAGAATGGAGGTTGAAATGGATCCACTTGTGGAGTGCCATGGATGTCAGGTTTGACGCACTGTGCTTCGCTGAGAATTACTAAGGCAGACCTCTCCAAGCTACACTGAGAGATGTGAGCAATACCAAAAACCACCATTGCTGCACTCCATAGACGGCCACTTCAGAGCGGTTCTGGGCAGGCCTCCAGTCTGAACCAAAAGTCAACAAACACAGGTCTGGCTAGATAGAGAATGAGACGATCCCAAATCCAGCTGATATTTGAGTTGGACGAGAGCATGTTGGACGAGTTTTGGTTTAAAGGGTGGTGAGAAATATTTGTTTTTAATTAAAGACAGTCAAACAAGGTCCAGATATTTAAAATCCACAAGGCTTACACACTGCAGACCATCTTTATTTCCTCTACTCCCACATGTTCCATAGTTGTTATTTTCCTGCCACTGGGAGTTTATTGATCGTGCATTTCCAACTTTCAGTTTGTACTTGCACAAGATTCTAGGAAGAACTTGACTTCACTTCAAACAAATAAAGGTTGACGCTGAGCTTTACATAAGTGCTGTTTTTTATTACCAGATTAAGATCAGCTCTCCTGCAGCAGTTCTTATATGACACTTTCTAAGCAGAAACAACCAAACTGACACTGGGTCATTGTTTAAGGGCAAGTAGTACATTTCCACACTTACCAGTAGGACACATCCAAAGGTTTGAAAAAGCCACTTTTGATGAGATCAGCAAAGAAAGACTCAGTCTCTCTGCATGCTGTGCCATTTCCTATGACAACAGTCTGGCAGCTGGATTTGAGGGGGTGAAGGAGGGAAATGTCAAAATCTTGTTAATGCAAGTGGTCCTTAGAAAAATAAGTTTCACACGTGTGTTTAAGTTAAGGGTTTCTGTTGGACTTTCATGTATTTGTCTCTTTATGCTGCCTAAACATTTTATAAACCAGATTCTGTTGAGTGACTACATTCCAATAAATAGATGGATTTATAATAAATATGGGGACATAACAACCAATATTCTAGAAAATGGCAATAAATGAGTTTGTCTAGTCAACTACATACAGTATGACAAAGACTTCTCATCCAATACTGTAAGTATATGCATCATCTGACTGACACTTTACTCATTCACTTGCACATCAATCAAATATATTGTCTCTCACATCATACACTATATGGCCAAAAGTTTGTGGACACCTGACCATCACACCCATATGTGCTTGTTGAATATCAATTCCCCCTTTGCTATTATAATAATCTCCAGTCTTCTGGGAAGAATTTCCCCTAGATTTTAGAGCATGGCTGTGGGGAATTCAGCCACAAGAGCATTAGTGAGGTCAGGCACTGATGTCAGCTGAGGAGGCCTGGTGTGTGGTCAGCGTTCCAATTCATTCCAAAGGTGTTCAGTGGGGTTGAGGTCAGGGCTCTGTGCAGGACACTCAAGGTCTTCTACACCAAACTTCGCAATTCATGTCTTCATGGACTTCGCTTTGTGCAGAGACATGGTCATGCTGGAACAGACTTGGGTCCCTTAATTCCATTGAAAGGAATTTCATAATACTACAGCATACAAAGACATTCTATACAATTGTGTGCTTCTACTTTTGTGGCAAGAGTTTGGGGAAGCCTCATATATGGGTGTGATGGTCAGGTGTCCACATACTTTTGGCCATATAATGTAGATTAGGGGAAGTCAATCATCTCCAAAAATATAATACCATGTAAAAGTCTTAGGAACATCAAATCTGTATTTGGTATGACCACCCTCTGCCTTTAAATCTGCATCAGTTCTCATTGGTACACTGTCATGCAGTTTTATAAGAAAATGGCTGGTAAGTTTTTCCAAGAATTTTGAAGAACTTGTCACAGTTACTCAGATTTTTTTGGAAAGACAACTAAATCTTTTCCACTCACACTAAGGCAGAAGAAATAGAATAAACATTAAAACAAAATGTATAAATGTATTAATGAGTGCCTAAGACTTTTGCACAGCAATGTTTTCAGTTGTCTTTTTCCAAAATTTTCACGTTCATTACAGCAATGCTGCTAAAAAAAGAACAACGCTGCGTTTTAAACAATGACAGACTTCACTCATCATACATACAAATATTCAGGTTATAAATAGGCTGTGAAAAAGCCTGTGTACTTCATCCAGATTATAGAGATGAGCATAGGCAAAAAAAAAAAAAGCTAAGGATAAGAGTGGTGGCTCCTGTCAGTAAGAGTTTTCTGAATTGTAGTACCTATGTTTAAGCATGAGGTGGCGGAGTTTGTCAGCCTCTCTATTCCTGCCTGAGCCATGCAGGTACACCACATCCGTGTGCAGGATCTGACCTGAGAAGACACAAAGACAAAGAAAAAAAAAAAGAAAGAAAACAAGAGTATGAACCCAGTAGGAGAGATGGTAAATTTAAATTTAAAAAATGGTCTCACAAAAGATCTTTCTTCTATCTGTTCTACTCTTCCTAGTCCAGGGATTGCCCTCATCCCTCCAGGACAGACAGCACCACTGCTCTATACACTCCTGCTTGAGAGAGGCTAATCCTACTGGACACCGTCAGAGAGCAGAAGTCTGTTTGATGACACACCCACAGACCTGTCACGGTCAAGCTGAGTCTGGCACGAAGTGTGTAGATCCATGTGGTGCTGCTACAGGGCAGACGGCAAAGCATGGTGAAGCCAAATGACACACACCCACCAGGCCGATCAGCCACCTGCGAGGTGACCATGCACCGTGCCCAGCGTGGAGCCCCGCCCACAGAGACAGTACAGTGTGCATGCCCATCATGCTAGCTAATCAAATACTACTGTTCAAAATGCCAGGGAAAAGCTTTACATTTCTAACCATTTCAAAATTATCTCAACAACTATTCAGTTCATGGACACTGACATCAGTCTTAAAGATAATACTAATTACCATGATCATTTACAAACATATTGATACATATGATTGAAAAATTTAATGCCTGAATTTAATAAAAAATATATCTAAAACCAAAGTATTAAATAAAGCATTTATTTACATGATGTATATGTAATTTATAGGTGCCTTTGAATATAATTTTATATATTAAAGATGCGTTTAAATACACTGTATGGCTATATACGTAGATACCTGACCATCACACCCATATGTGGTTCGTCCCCAAACTGCTGCCACAAAATTGGAAGCACAGCACAGAATGTATTTGTATACTGTGGCATTAAGATTTCCCTTCACTGGAACTAAGAGGCCCAAACCTGTTCATGCCCATGTACACGAAGTGAGGTCCATAAAGACATGGCTAGTGAAAGAATATGAGTGGCCTGCACAGTGTACAATGTATAAACCTCAAATACATTTGAATACTAACAAAAGAGATGGAAAAAGGTATATCTTGGCTTATTTTCAAATGTGGAAAATTCCATTTCCATTTCTCAACTGTAAGCCTTAAAAAATCATGCCCCAGAGTTCTTCCAAAAACAACAAAACACATAGCACAAACATATATGCACTGAACATTTCCATGTTCTCTAAAAACAAACAAATTCGCCATTTTAAGACTTAAAAATATATAATTTAGGAAAGCAGACATCAGCAGCACAGTGTAGTCTTACTGGTGGGTGAGAGGATTGCCAATTTGCAGCCATGGCGATATCCAGGATCTACACCCATGAGGACACGCCCGCGCACAGGGCACACCAACAGCCGCTGCCGGAGATTGCGTACGAACATAGCAACGGACTCCTTCTCCGCACCGGAGGTCAGCTTGGTCCTGAGACAGAGGGGGGGAGAGAAAGCAGAAATGAGGGAGAAAAGAAGAAATTCAATACATGATATGCACTTCTGAAGTTAAAGGAACCCTCCACCCTGAAATGCATTAAACATATTTATACTGAAATACTTGGGCTGTGCTTAGCGAGTCTGGTGCTAATGTATTCGTTGGTGCTGTATTTACATTACCCCTGTCAGAAGCTCTGACATCACAGAGGGACATTGCTAGCACAATTATAATGGAGTTTAATAGGAGAAAAAATTTCGATTATCTTTTGCTTTTAGATCCTAAAACCATAATTTCCTTGTACTATGCTCCTGTGACATTCAATGCCATATTAATGAGAAATCCAACACAGAACTAGTAGAGACAGCAAACATTAGACTTAAAGTTCCAGAATGCATTGCAGCTATACAACAAAGTTGTGCTGAATTATGGCAGAGACTCGGCTAGTTAGTGATTTATAACATGGTAAGCACAACGCTGCTGGAGGCTTTATTAGCATTAGTTGGAGCTTTGGAAATTGATCTGTTTGATTAGTGCGTGCAGGTGATGAGGTGAGAGAGCTGATCAAACTAAAGGACTAAATCGCTGCTGCATCAGTCTTTTTAGGTAGAAATGAAGCAAAGCAGGGAGTTCAGTGGCATTGTGGGTAACCTTAACCAGTGTAACCAAAACCAATAACCAAAGTGAAAATACTTTAGAGCGACATGTTGATGAAAGAATTTTAAACTAAAAAAGTCTTCAGAATTCCATTACGAAATAAATCTTGGATGCCATTGAAGATCACGCGTTGATTAATTATAACGATTAATATTCTTGTCATTCAGGGTGGAGTTTTCATTTAAAAGCTTTAAATAAGCTTATTTTTCAATTTTTGTTTAAAATGATGAGAGCATACCTGTAGCTTCTGCTGAGCAAGGGCATTAGAAGTCTCTTGTAGGAGTCCTCTGCAGCACTATTTAAAATTTTCATCAGCTCTGGACGTGCAAACCCCTTTGGCCTCCACCTACAAAACATGCCAAACACAAACACACACACGTATTGTTTTATACACAATAATCACTTTATGACAGATTTCCTTTTGCAGACTGCAGAACAGTATTTTTTGGTCATTTCACCAGAGATTTGGGAAGAGATTTGTGGTTCTTACTGTGTTAGTCATACTTCAGCTCTGTATGTGATTTTTGCTACGGAAATCAAATTTTGTTTGACGCAACCAAGAAAAGTGTTAAGCCACAAATGCAGCTACTACAACAGAATAAAAAGAAGTGTTTACAACATGAAAGCGTGGAACGCAGAGGTTTAAAAAAATGCCAAACACTTGGGTAATGTTTCACCATACCGAGCAATGTGAAAAAATAGCAAGCGACGGTTTACAAAACGAAGAGAAATAAGAATGAAAAGGACGGTGTGTGCGCATATGCGAGTATGTATGTGCACACTTTTGAGGTGGGACACTGACCTGACGTTGACACACCACCTACAGAAGTCAGCCTTCACCCAGTCGGGGATGTTAACCTTCACTGACAGAATCTTCAGATTCTCCCCTCGGTTAATGGCCAGCGTCTGAAACAAGAGTGTAACCTGTAGAGACAGCAGACACAAAGCCTGGCACGGTAGTGCACTGCTGGTACCCACTCATTCATTACCAACCAAAACAAGCTCAAGTGGGTGCACACACAAGCACATGCACACAAACTTGTCTTATAAATTAATGCCTAGAGCTAAACCTAATCCTACACTTAAGTTCAGTAACCAAAAAGAAACCTTCTGGCTCTTTTCATTTTCGTAAAAATAAAAGCTGTAGTTTTTGTAGAAAAAAAAAGACACAAGGTCAAAAGTGTCAGATGATCCAATTTTTCTGGGGACATTTCGTCCCCACCAAGACACACACACACACATCCTGAAGTAAGCCTCCTGCCTCTCTCACTTTTCCCTAGCTGGTCTTCTAAGGGAACATGACATGCTGTTAAGCAAATAGTTTTAAGTGTCTGACCTTTTCTGGGGAAAACCTTTTGGAAGAAAAAAGAAGAGGGTAGAGATGATCCATCAATCAGGACTTGAAGCAGAAGAGTAAAGCTGACAAATGCCAAGTTGCCACCAACCCCCACCACACATACACACACAAACCTACCACTGAGAGAACAGCAGACCCTTCACTTTACTGAACAACTAATGCCCTGATCAGGATGTGAATTAATGCAGCCCGAAATACCATGAAAATTCTATTTTCTTATAATGCCATTTTACTGCCCTAAGGAAGCTGTTTATGTGCATGTTGCCATGTGACATTCATCAGAAATAGTTTTTCCTAAGATAGAGAAACATCACATATTAAACTTTATCCCTGCTCTTTTCTAACACCGGTTTGCGGTGAGCATAACGCACATCATAGAACCAGAAACAGATTTGTTTCTTTACAGTCACGATCACACCAAAAGCAGCCTCCCTATACAGACCGTATACAGCACGCTTTCCAAAAGAGAGAGACGAGGAAAAAGAGGGCAGTTCAGAAAGTGAAGAAAACCCTTAGCAATCACACTGTGTGCAATCAATGTAACAGCAGCCTCCCTGCACAGAAGCAAGCTAGCTCGTCCTACAGATATACACATTATATCCAAAAGAAAGCTAGCTCTCCATTTCATGACACAAAACAGAAGGAGACTCAAACCACAAAGAGTTTTGCAAAAGCAACAGACAAGACAGTAAATGTTCTCAAACAGACAAACACACAAATGGAACATATGTATACAGTTAAATCACAATCAATCCTCCTTTAGATAGTAATGGTTATTTATGGTTCTTTCACTCCAAGGCAAAATAGGTACACCTTAAGTAAACCCTAACAATAATATTTTAAATTGCAATGGTACATTACTGTACAGTTCACATTTTCCAACCTTATCTAGTGCAACCAATGCTTGAACACAACCCCTAGCTTAGACTCTCAGTACATAATACATTAGAAAGCATAAACAAAATCTAAATAAAAGAGAGACACAGAGAGAGTGCTTTATGTGTTATTCTACTTAAACCACAGCAATTTGGCAATGATCACAATGTTTAATTTATTAACGAATGAAATATTGCACATTTAACAGTTTCGAGTTAATGTTTGGTAGCATCCATGAAACATGTCAGTTCCTGTTATTACTTAAGTTATAGCTGTGATAAACATTCATAGCATCTCTCTGCCTCTCTTTAACACAGCTTGTCTCCCCTGTCAAGAAGACTTTCCCATGCTGGGAATCCCAAGTCTGTTTCAAAGCATGGACACCTGACCCTCCTTCCATAAATGTTAAATAAATTTTTCCTAAAAAAATTTCACCACATCAATAATTCTTCGTTTTTCTTTGTTAAACATCACATTTTTAATCTGTTTATTTACTTATATGACATGTCCAGAATACAAATCCCTGTAAATGAGCTGTTAGTATAGAAGCAATAACGTGTTAGAAATAATGCTTCAATATAAACCTTAAATCATTTATGTTACTGCTGGAATAGATTAAAGAAGTCTAAAAGAAAATTTCATTGCAAAATACAGGCAGTTCAATTAAAAAATAATAGCAGCTCCACATTTTTTTTTTGACTGGCAAGAACAGTTTAAAATTTCATGGAGCACAGACTATTGTAATATCCTAGATTTTCAAAAATCTTTTTTTTTGCTTGTAGTAGGATGTGAAAAACCAGAATACAGCCTTTTGTTGCATAAGCGTAGTGGGGGAAAAAAGCTACATATTCAAGATATCATGTTCTTCAATAACAATGAAATCATAATTGAAAAAATATGAGGAATGTATGCTACAGGAATGAATATTATTCTAAAGACAGCGATTCCGATTCAATATTTACTTTCCAAATAAGGTGAAGGAATAGGCATGGAAAAGAGCAAGTGGAAGGCCTCAACATAAACAAAACGAACGGCTGAACTTTTCACTCCTTATCTTTTCACACACAGAAAAACAAACATACACAACATGGGGTTTAAGATACACCAGTGACTATTCTCAGTACAAAATAAATAGGAGCTTACTTTTTAGAAAGAAAGAGACGAAAAAGTAGATTTATTTAAATGACAAATTCTCAATGGAACAAGCAGATGGAAATACTGTAATTGCTTTACAGCATTCCTTGTGATATGTCTCCAGATAATGATTGCATGTTTTCTGATAAAGAAGTGAAAGTAGAACAGGAACAAGAACAAGGCATAGTGAAACAAAATGACAGAACTGACTCTTAAAGGTGCTGTCCCTCTTCCAAACATTTTACCTTAGAATAAGCATATCTTTTAAAAATATAAAACAATTTACAAACTTACTTTCTGTTATACTATGTAATTAATATGTAAACTTCCACAACAATCAGGGTAGCTTCGGTTTTAAGCTAATCTCTGCCAATTTAAATAGTCTTTTCATTGTGGCCATTTTTTGCTTTATTCACTGACTATTACAAAATGATTTCATTCACATTTGTTTATGAATGCACTGTTTTTGGCCAAAAGAGGAAACACTTTTAGAAACAACTTTAATCTTAATGAAAGTTAGAAAGTGATTAACAAGCTGTTTGTGTTCTTTGCTATCCAGCGTCTGTCAGCGCACAGTGCAAACAAAAAAATAATAATGCAATTAATTATTTTGTTGTGTACAGTATGAACAAACAGGGTCATATGCTGGGGTCAGCTTAGTTTTGTCCTATTGTATGCACTGATTTTATCATTAATAGTAGCTACTTGCAAAAGTAGTTGTGAGTGGAACGCTTTTTAATTAATATAAATTTGTAAAGACAAAAAAAAATACACTATATGGCCATAAGTCTGTGGACACCTGACCATCACACCCATATGATGTTAAGTGAGGTGGCCTAGCGTACAGACGGTGCTCCAATTCATCTTAAAGGTGTTTGGCAGGGTTCAGTGGGGTTCAGTGGGGTGAGGGCTCTGTTCAGGCCACTTCCACTCCAACCTTGGCAAAACATGTCCTCATGGACCTCGCTTTGTGCACAGGGGCATTGTCATGCTGGAACAGCTTGGGCATATCTGCTACAGCATACAAAGACATCCTATACAATTATGTACTGCCAACTTTGTGGCAACTGTTTGAGGAAGGCTCAGGTATGGGTGTGATGGTCAGGTGTCCACAAACCTTTCACCATATAGGGTACTTTTAAAATATTTCTACTTTTACAAAATTTATGTTACAACCCTATATGTTTCTATCGCTCTATTTTTACTGTGACTGAATTCCAAACAGTGTCATACTGGGTGCACACAACAGCATTGTGTAAAACCCTGATGCTGGAGTACCCCATCTTGCAGATTTTAATTCAATTCCGCTCAATTAAATTTTTTATATAGCACTTTTAACAATGGACATTGTCATAAAGCAGCTTTACAGAAATCCAGATATAGATTTAGATCCCTAATAAGGAAGCCAGAGGCAATGATGGCAAGAAAAAACTCCCCGAGATGACATACAGAAGAAACCTTGAGAGGAACCAGAATCAAACAGGAACCCATGCTCTTCTGGGTGACACAGCATAGCGAGGTTTTGAGTCATTTGAGTGTTTTCCATGCTCCCAACACACATAATTGAACTAATTAGCTAATTAACAGCTGTTCCTGAGTTTAAGTGGGTAGGGAAAACACTAAAATGTGCAGGACCAGGGTTGGGAACCTGTGCCCAATGTGTGTATGGCCTCAGTGTGTACACAGGGCCAACGGTGAGCTGTACACCTAAGTAACGCTAAAAATAACTAAAGTAACTAAAGCTAGAAAAAATGTATATGGTTACATTAGGGAACACTGGCTGATTTTACAATAACAATACATATATAATACTTATATATTTTGCACTTTGCAGAGACACATTAAAATTGTATACTTTAGTCTTAATTAAAACATATAATTAATTAATTTATTTATTTATAGTGATCTGATACTCCTTAAGTTTGTTTTTATTGTCTTTTTTGTGTAGATCCCTCCTCCAGAACCACCAGGACAGACCACTGAGGATGCTGAGGCTGAATGCACTCCAGAGAAAAAGAAGACATTGGGAAGCTTCTTTAAACCTACTGCGCAAGCCTTGCAAAGTCCATCTAACAACCAGGAACTAAGTGTAGCTTGTGAGCTGCAGGTCTACCTACAGTCACACAACCTGGACAGTGAGGGGGATCACTAAAATGGTTGAAGGAACGCCAAAATGTCTACCCTTTAATTAATCACATCTAACATTGTTATCATGTAGCCCTGATATATAACATTATACTTATTATAGACACTATGTAAGGAAAAGCATTTGGTTTTCACAGGTGCATAAAAACAATCACACACACAAATCTGGTCTTAGCACGCTCACTGTTGATGTGCTAAATCAAATACACACGTACATGTGCCTCCTGTCACAACACATCCCACACTGTTCCTACCTAACAAAGCCACAAAAAGGTTCATTTTCACCATAGTGACACAGCGTGTAGGTCACAGGCAGCTCAAATTAACAGTTGCTGACAGTCCACATCACCAGATTAACAATGGTGGCCATGCTGAATGCTTCAGAAGAGAAAGGCCTTCACCATTCATTCACTCACTCACTCACTCATCCTCACACCCACTCTCTCTCTCTCTGTCTCTGTCTTCTTCCCCTTCTCTCATAGAGCCCACAAGCAGCTGTCACCATGGAGGAAAGCCTGTCAATCTCAGCCCCTAATCCAAAGGCACGTGGATGGGGACATGTCACATATGTTAAGGAGGGGAGAGGTGGAATGACTGGAGGACAGAGAAGGGGATGAAAGGAAAGAGATGGCAGGATAAAAAAAAAAAAAGCCACTGTGACATGTGGCTGGCAACCACCTCTTGAGTAACCAGGGTGCTAGCAGTTGGGGGCGCTTCTACTAAACTCCCCTGACAGAAGTGCTTTGGAAAGTGGCACTGAGTACCTGTGGAAATGCCACATTACTGATACATTACTGATGCAGGGAAAGACATGCATGTACATATTAGTGTACCAAAAGATATAATTCATATGGCCATACATGAATTTTTACATGAAAAGAACATGACTGGACAAAACAAACGAAAATATCAAATTACTGTTCTCTTGCTGAAAAAAATTGCGTAAAATGCTTACACGCTTTTGCTGAAAATTCAGCAGAATTCTTTAATGCCACTAATCACATACAACCATGACAAAATCAGTTGAATCTGTTATGTTTGTTTTGCACATGTGTGTAACTGAGGCAGCATGAGAGTCGGATTACGTTGCTATTTCTAACAGTGGTGCAGTATAGTGTTGGGGAGGTGAATACCAGGATAAAAGGACAGGAATATTCATGAAAGGCAAGGAGCCATTTGGTGAGCTGAGCAGAATACTGTCTTACTAAAAGCAGCCGGAAATCCTATCACTAAAATGAGAAAAATAAATGTTTTGCATGTTTGCCTTACTGAATATGTAATTTGGTGTATTTTTACCTAAAGGTGCAAAATGCAGAGCAGTGTCAGTGCAAAAATAATATATATTTTTTTTTTATTAAATCTAGCTTGTTGCAATAAAATACAGTAATTTATAGCATTTCTTAATTTACTGAACATTGAATAATAAACATTTCTTGATCTACATATATCTATGCCTTGGTTAAATTGGGTTAATGTATTTAAAAGGAGGTAAAATATAGTGTGAGTTAAAATATAGGGTGTTCAAAACCTGGCAGTGTATTATGTATGTGGGCATAATTATATAACGTGGGGCCTACAAGACCTACATGGAATACCAACGCCACTTATCCATCAACAGCTGGTCCAATGTGGAACAGCAATGGGGCGCAAAAAAAAAAAAAAAAAAAAACTTTTTATCAGAAATGAAAAGTAAATAACTACTATTAAACATTAGAAGTAAGGCTTGTCAAAACAAAGGAAGTTTTCTGGTGTCATCCAGTAAGATGCAGAGGTTTATCAGCATAAAGAATAAATAAATTATTAAGAATAAATTAATTACTAGCATTACAGAAGAGGGATGTAAGAACATGTAACATTTACATTTAGAATTTATGTTAAAATATCCGAGATTTCTTATCTAGAAGAAAAAGTTCACAAAAAGCACTATATTTATCCATAAAGATATATTTTTAAAAACAACACAGGTCATACTTTACCCAAACAAATGTAAATAGACATATGATTCAAAATTGCATTTCCTGACCTGAGACTATAAAGAGTGTAGGGAAGGCTGGGTCTGTACCTGGTGGTGCTGGATTTGCTGCACGCTACAACGGAATGAACTGTACAGGCTGAAATTTGAAATGTCTTTAGGCTTGCTCTTCTGATCGGCCTGCTGCTGCTCTTTAAGAGCTGTTTTAGACACTGTAGACTGGAGCGTCACATCACTCCTATCACACCTGTGAGGGGACACCCACATACACACACTTGTATAATAAAACAAAACATCAAGTGACAAGTAATTGTCAATGCATTGTCGATGCTAACGGAGCACAAACTGATTCACAAAATACATGTAAGGTTGGACATCAATTACAGAAAATAGACAGGAATACAATATTCCTGGAATACAATATAAATATGCCATGAATAAAAGAGATAGGAAATCTAGAAACAGACGTAGAAGCAGGTGTGTGTCTCACAGTGATCGGATGTAGGTCAGCGTCTCTCCATCTTTAGCAATCATATCAGCTAGAATTTGCTCAACACCTGTGGCAACCTCCTCAAGAGTGGACAAACCTGTGGACCCAACAACACACACACACACACTTATTACAGATTACAGTTTTCAGGGAAGTACTGGCGAGCCGCATACTCTTTTAAACATTCAAATATACTTCACAATATAAATAATACAACTGTATCTTTGGATATCAGTAGTCAGTTCAAATAATATGGACAAGTCATTTATTATAATGGGTAACATGCCAGAATTAAAAAAAAAAAAAAAAAAAAACATCAGCAACTCTAAGCCAACAGTTACTGCTGAAGTGGATGCACCAGATACAGTACATTGCTGCCCTCTAGTGACTGAACTCCTGAATAAATGTTCTGATTTTGCACACAATTATTTTGGTGTCAGTTTGAAAGAAAACATTTTTTTACTTAAGATCAGCATATAACCCCCTGGATCTGAAACATCAGTTTACAGTACAGCGGCCGAAATATATAAAGTAGATATCCCTATTTACTACGTGCCCTTGGTAGAGTGCGTTCACCAAGTTTGGTGGGAAAAGTGTGTATATACACCATAAAGAACAGGTGGGTTAGTTCTCAATGGAACATTTAAAAAAAAAACAAAAAAAAAAAACAAAACCAAGACAAATGAGAAACTTGCTGACAGGAATGTTTTGTCCCTGACCTACCCTCTAGTGGACACAGCTTTCAATCCTCCAGATGGACAAACATTACACAGATCAGCATGAAACAATGCTGCTTGTGAGGTGTGTGTGTATACAAACATGCAGCTATGTGTGTTTAAGTACAACATAAGTTAATTAGTTTAAGCAAGTATAATAGTCATTAATACTCTAACGAGCTTCCTACCTTCAGTGTTGGGCTGGATCCATGAGCGCAGATCAAGTGTTTGGGGTGACTGAAGAAGAGCCAGAGCTGCAGTCTCTAGACCAAGCTGCTTCGCTCGCCGCGCCTTTGACAACTTACTGCCCTTTTTATATGGTGCATACTGTAAAGACCAAAATGTTACATTTATGAAAGTTGCACATTTATGAAAGTCTTTAAGTGATTAAAAACATTATGATAAACCGTGAATACAAGTTGAAGACTATATTGTATCCTGACCACATGGTCCAGTTCATCAACACTTTTGCAGACTTTCAGAGCTTTCTCAAGTTCAGAAGTCAAACATCCCTCCTTCTTCAGGGTTTGGGCGATGGACTGAGACTTCTTTGCCACAGAGCTAACACACACACAAACACACACAAACACCTTCACGATAAACAGTCATCCAATGCATAAAGTATAGCATCTTAAGCCATTGAAATTTATTTATTTGTCTGTTTATTTATCTATTTATTTACTTACTTATTTATTTGTAAATGTATAACAAAGTGCAAAAAGGGAAGAAAATATTGAGAATGTTAAATGGGCCCATCCACTAGAGATCAAATAATCGCATCGTAATCTTAATGCTCACTATGTCATTTCAATAAAAATATATTTCTGGTACAATGAGCAATGATGTCTTCCATTCATAAAAATGGGAACCAAAAACAAACATGAGAGTACACCAATTGTGAATCATGGCTAATTGGTTAACACGTTTGGATATTTGATTAACAAATTAACTTCACTAAGTTCTTTTAAGAAATGTATTCATGCACCTATACAACAGCAGGTCAGTATGGACATTTGACCAACTAAAACAATTCCACATTACCAGAACATCCTATATTCTAGATTTTCAGTAGTTTCAGAGAACATCAATTAGTGACTTGTAATAATCTGAAGTTGACACTGCTTCAGTTTTTTTCCCCGGCTCACCAGAGCTCTTCCAAAGCGAGCTGCACCTCCCTCACAGCATCCGCATCCATGTGGTTGATCAGCTCTTTCCTGTAGCGCACCATGAACGGGATGGTGTTCTCCTCCCGCAGGAGCTGAGCGATGTTAGCACAGACCCACTGCTCCACTCCAGTCTTCTCAGCTAAAACCTTAATATGGAACAAGTGTGCACACACACACCTTTTAGAATCTGCTGTTATAATATATAATAAGAAAGTGCAATAATCAGTTAAAGTATTATCATAATTATTGCTGTTGCATTTATCTATTTAGAAGCTGAAGACAAGGTGTCTTTCTCAAACAATGCTGCAGAGGTGTACTATTTGTAAACATAATATCAAGACGATACAGTATTTTCTAAACTACGATAAAAGTTTCAGAAATTTTGCATGTATGAGTATTTTTAATATAAACTGAGTCATTGCAACAAGGTGTAAAGGAGGATGATTTTAATTGTCCACCACAATAAGAACATTTTGCATTTTACAAGCCCTTAACAACTTGTGTTCACTACAGTAAGATATGAATAGCAAACAGTCACGAAAGAAAAGTTATTATGCACCACATACTCTCATGACTCTAATTATAGATCTCACCTGTACAGGGTCCCAGTTCATCTGCAGTTCATCCCGTAAAGGATTTGGAGACTTCAGGTTGATTGCTTTGCCCTGAGGCGCACTTGTGGTCTTCTGCTTTTTCTGCACAGGCTCATCGAACGTAAAGTCATCCTCAGGCTCTTCCTTTTTCACCACAGGGAGCTGTGTACTGGATGTTGGCTCTTCATGCGCAACAGCATCAGTACTGAACATCTTGTCCATGCTGATGGACTGCCTCTGAAAGACATATCAATTAGCAGTGGGGGCATTTCTGATATTAGGTAACACTGAAAGAAGACAGTTCATTAAAAAAAGTAAGGAAAAATAACATGGCCATGTAAAGACTACATCCGAATGCCAACTGACTATTAGAATTGACTTAAGTCTTAAGATCAGTATCACAGTTTCATGGATAGTAATGATTTATATATATATATATATATATATATATATATATATATATATATATATATATATATATATATATATATATATCAATCCCATTTACTTTTTCCAAAATGCCAGTGCATGTTGCCTGTACAGTTGCTCCAGGGTCGCCATGTCTATCTGGGTTAACTCTGGTGTTCTCCCACTATCTTAGCAGTAAGTGGATTGGCTACTCTAAATTACCAATTGGTGTGAATGTGTGTGTATGGTGCTCTGCAATGGACTGGCGTCCCATTCAGGGTGTGTCCCCGCTTCACGCCCAGTGTTCCCAGGATCCACAATGGATAAGCGGACCAGGATAAAGCGGTCACCAAAGATTAATGATGAACAAATATTGCTTACACAGTAAACCAGAAATAATATCATGCCAATATCATCAAGCCAAATGTTTCATGTTACATTGCTCAAGCATGATGGAGTCATGGGCTCATCTAAATCAGACATTAGAAACTTTTATAGCAAACAAAACACCAACACAAGACACACAGCCTCTTACCTCTTCTTTAACCTGTACTTGTACTTGTGGCAGTGATTCATCTTGATGAAAAACTGCATGACTGCTCTCTTCTCCTTTCACTTTCTCGACACTCTTCTTTACTTTAAGGGGCCTTGGAGCTCTAGGCTTTCTCTCAGCCTTTGGTTTGGCCTCTTTAGGTTTGGCTACTCGTTTAGTAACCTGTTTCTTGTCAGTTGTTTCGCCTTTCTTCCTCCTTCCTCTGGTCTTCTCCTCTGGCAGCCATTCCTCTGCCTCCTCCTCCTCACTCGTTTGGCTGGCTATGCTACATTCAAACGTTTTTTTCTGTTATTTTTTGTTTCCACAGAAGTGGCTGCTTTTCTAACAGTCCCAATTCCACACTAAAAAGGTTTTAAGTCAATGTACTTACTGGTTATCGTCTGGAGTCGGTTCCTTATAGTTTTTTGCCGTTACTGCTCTTCGAGTCCTCAGCATCTTCGCTTGAAATGAACAAATTTATTCAATAGCCAGTATGACAGCACACATATACCAGATGATACAAAGCCAGTTAAGCAGCTCTGCCTAGTGGTCTACATAGTATGCTACCTCAAAGTTCAAATTTAGCGCGTGAGCCACGATGGCTAGTTAGCATATACGCTAGAATGCGCGCATACTACTGTACTAAATGTTATGTCAAAATAGTACGCCAGTGCTACTGTATCTGAACACTGACTGATAAGTCACATTTTCACTCTGAATTTGTGCAGTGAGCCTTTGGTAATCTGGAGAAAACTGCCATCAAATTCTGAGGTTCATATTTTTCAGCAATAGGTGGCGTACTAGTTTGTGTACTATTTAGTGCAGTAGTATGTAGTGAGCGTCTTCTTCTTCTATCTTTCTTCCTGCTTCTCTGCATTGTCGCCACCTACTGGTATGGAGTGTGGCCCAACCAGGATGTAGTTTTTTTTTGTTTTGTTTTGTTTTTTTGTTTTTTGTTTTTTTTAGCAAAGAAAACAGCACTACATTTGAAATACTAAGAGCATCAGAAAAGGGAAGGAAAATATACAAACAGGCAAACAAAAGAAACCTCAATCAGCAGGGGTAAAATAAGATCATAGTTCTTAAAAAATTCTTCTTCTTATCATTATTATTATTATTATTAATGAGTTTAAGTGAGTTTACAGTATGGGAAATTTCAGCAAGAAATACTTCAAATCTAGGCAAAGTGTTGAGAAGTTGTTCTTGTGAATAAAATATTTGCAATGCAAGACATAGAAATTAAAAATCAGTTCAATAGCATGGCTTGTTTCCAGAGTGTGTGCTCACTGCAGCCTGTAGGGCGATGATGGACTGGATTAGTTCCACTAAGTACTGGATGTTCTAACCCTAACCCTAACCCTAACCCTAGATGAATTACTTACCAATGTACTATCTCTGCCGTCGGCACATGCGTGTTATAACATCCAGAATGTAGAGTTTATTCTACAGCAGCATCACATGACCTTAGATTTTGGTGAGGCAGGGCGACATTAATAAGGACATATATAGCCTCAAACAAAATTAAGTCGAGAGGCTATCATACTTTTGCTATAGGCTACTATAGAGTAACCCTGTAATAGTCAGTTGAGAGTCGACAACATACAATTATCCTGCATACAGTCTAGCACTCATTTTGAACAGTTATGTACCTTTGTTCAGTTGTTTTCGATGTAGCAAATGTGTTTGCCAGGTTTTAGCAAAAATTTTCAGCTCAACTACATCTCAAAAACAACACAAAAGACCTGAAACTAGCCCAGAAGGGAGACCAAAATGGAGACAAATTTTTCTTGTTTTTCTCAGCCTTTCTCAGGAAACAAGGGCATTTGAGCACGTGCATTTGAGCACATGCATTTGATGAACTGATGTAACAACATTATTCACTCTGTAATCGCCCTTTTCCTCTCTCAAACTTTGCAAGATATCTTACAATGGAAATGTCGTGTCCTAATGGTCAGAATCTCAGACTTGTAACCCAAAGGTGTACCTGAAGGTCATGGATTCGAGTCTCAGGTCCGGCAGGGATTGTAGGTGGGGGGAGTGAATGAGCAGCGCTCTCTTCCACCCTCTATACCACGACTGAGGTGAGACCCTTGAGCAAGGCACCGAACCCCCAAACTGCTCCCCGGGCGCCACAGCAAAAAGAAACGGCTGCCCACTTGGATGGGTCACCATACTTGGCTACACGTCATGTCACTTCACTTCACTTCATTCTGTACATCATAGACACACCGCATTTACACTTAGCCTTTGTTTTCAGAAATTATTAATTTCCTATAAAATAAGGTATTTTTAAGCCAGCCCAATTTGAAAATTGTCATTAAGTGTCCTGTCTGCTGCTACTTCTCCACTGAAAATGCTCATAGAAAGTAGCTATTAGCACTTGTTGCAGTTCTGATTTTTGACTACTAGATGCAATAATAACAACTCTACAGAGCCTAAAGGATGCAATTAGGTAATTAGAGGTAATTGAATTTAAAATGTACAAAGTTGTGACGGTTAACATTTGTTGAATGGCCAATGTGTATGGTAGGGCTCTGCCCCACCTGTCCCTATAGATGAGCCACAAACAGTATAGCACAGCAAAACACATTGTACTGCAAAGTTATGGAACTTCCTCTGATTTCCAAGAATTCCCAAGAAATCCAAAAACAGATCGATCGATATGAAATGACAAATATAACTCCTAAACACTTCTTTGACTTTCTAACAATACCCATGTATACCGGAGTGGCAGCAGCAGTGACAGAAAATGATATACAGCCTAACACATTT
Source organism: Pangasianodon hypophthalmus (assembly GCF_027358585.1). Lineage (NCBI taxonomy): Eukaryota > Metazoa > Chordata > Actinopteri > Siluriformes > Pangasiidae > Pangasianodon > Pangasianodon hypophthalmus. Next base: position 21,695,757 of record NC_069712.1, read on the forward strand.
CTTCATAAACTGCATCATTCTGTTCATACAGACCTGGTGGAGTTTTCGTTTTTTCTTGCTGACGTAAGGCATTTATTTGTTCTCTAATTTGGTAGGAAGTTGGCGAATGATAGCTGATAGTCAATTTATCCTCATTGTGAAGTTTGTAAAAAAAGATGTTATTGAACCCATGACTACCACGAGGTGTTTGTGAGTTTCTCTATATTTTTGTATTTGAAATTTAGTTATTTCAGGCCCAAAGAAGTGATTCAAGCTCATCTGGTCTGTGTCTTTATATCCCTTGGATTTGGGTTTCAGCTTCTGACTACCTGGTTTGTTTGTCTGCAGGCACAGCAGTGCAGAACTGTGGTTTTGCTGTTCTTTGAGGTACATTATGCTGCAATATGAATGACTAGTCCCAAAGAGATTTCCCACATTGAGAAATCCAGAACTTGCACTGTGGAAGACAAAGGCTTTGAAAATGTGTTTGGATACAGTATCTGAGAAAAAGTCTGTATTTTTAAAAAAAACATGACTCCAGATAGACTGCCAGGCAAACAAATACAGATATAGAATTTTGAAAGTTAAAAATTTATATAAAGGAGCTATCCTTGTGACAAGACATTCTGTACCTGATTTTTTTTTCCCAACCAAATCAAATCAGCCAGCAGCCAACCTAAACTGAAGGACTGAGGAAATTAAGCTTATGACTGACACGCATTATTCATGGACTGCCACCAGATGGTGTAAAAAGTCAGAAACTAATCACAAATGCTCACAAAAATCATTAATCAAGCAGCTCTTTGACTTTATAAAGCGAGCAAAGAGCAGAAAATCCATTCATTGAATGAAGGATTGACAATCAATTGACCAAAATCACTAGAAGCTGATGAAGCCTTAAACCAAAGCAATTATTTCCACAAGACACAAAAAATGCCACCTAAAATGTTTAGCATTTATCTGGAATTATTTCAAAGTAACATTTCTATTTTCTTGAGAAATATTGAATGTTGTTATAGTTTTATAATATATTGTTTTGTGTCTGGACTGGGCATTTTGCTTTGCCCTGGGCTTTGCCTCAGACCTTAAAGGAGGTCAAAATACAGATAAGTACTTCATATTTACCTGTTGATAACATACAGTCAGACGGACACAAGCTCAGTTCCAATTAACTAAACACAGCTAAATAACACCAGATAGCAAATACTTTAATAAGACCGTTCTGGCTTGTAATGTTGCATCATATGCAGCTTTGAATATTAAACAGTTGTAGCCATGTGGTTAAGGCTTTGGGCTACTGATTGGAAGGATCTGAGTTCAGATCACAGCACTGCTAAAGCTGTCATTGCTGGCTCCTTGTGCAAGGCCTTTGACCTTAAACTGTTGTATCATGTTTCAGCTGTAAATTACTTTGGATCACAAAGCATCAGCCAAAGGAACAAATGTAAATGTTAACACTGAATAGAACAGAGTATTGAAGTTCAGCCCTTATTTATATAATTTAAATAATATTGCCAGTTGCTAATATGCAAACTTTTCAAATTATAGTGTGGATTATAAACAAAAAATCTACTCTTTGGTGACTTGCATCTAAAAATGATCTATTACTTTATTACATTGTCCTAAACATATACTAAGTCCCTAAGAGGTGATACCAAGTAAAATGTCTCCACTGTATGATATGTATGATAATCGCTGTATGATGTTCAGTGATTATACATTAGGCCTATAACCGAGCCAGTTGTATAGTTGTCTGTAATACACATGGCTTTATCTTATAATCGAAACACTACTAGTTAATCTCAAGCATACAGTACTTGATTTGCCCTTTAAATAATAATAACTTCAGGATTCTGAAAACAGAAAATTGTCAGATCCATCCCAAATTATTGTTTATTTATATATAATAATTATTATTATTACATAATTTTTTACATATTGTTTTAAAGTTTGTAAATTTCTGGGCAGCTGCTCAGAAAGGGATATGGGGTGATAACTATTTTCTCACACTCAAAATGATGCTGGCTATTTTATCATTACTATGTTATTTTAAGTAATCGTGATGTTTTTATTCTTTGCACATATCCTCCCTGTTACTGCTGTATTTCTGTTTAGACAGTGATAGAACATAACCTTGCTCTGACTGTCACCTATATTTGGCCTCTTCCTGATAAAAGCCCGAGCACTGGAGAAGAGAGGCGAAGGGAGTAGGTGGGGGTTATGTAATTTCTTTGTGTCGCTTCCAGAGAGAACAATTAGTGGATACACAATTATGCCTCAAACGTATTTTGTTAAACTTTGCATCCAGAACACAAACCTGAGACGGGAAGAGTGATAGCAAATTGGGTACATTGATTAAACTCTCCCAATAAAGTACGTCCAAAAATAACAGGGAAATAACACTTGATTGCAAATATTTAATTATTAGATGATTGTTTAACAACATGATACACAGATTTGAGCTAAAAGTGGTATTAGACTTCTTGAAATTATGTTTTGATACACTTTATGAAATAACTACTTTTGGAGAAGGAGCAACTTATGATGTATTATATATCCATGCACCTGTAATGGTAAAGTACATGGAAGAGGGTTAACGTTTATTGAAAGTTTTTCACTCCAGCAGCGTTCTGCCCTATGACGACATTATTAAATCACGATTAGATTACTGATGCTCCGATTACCCTAAATCAGAAATGATCAGTGGACACACAGGTTCTTATTGTGAATGAGGACAAACCAGCCCACACATCCCAGTGTTATCCAGGACACTAAACACTGTAGCACAGTAGGGTCTCTGTGGAGACAGGGTGGAGAGAAGAGGACTCAAGAGAAGCCCACACACATGTCCTGCAATGGAAGTGGATATGAGGAGCACAACAACCTGGCACTGGCACTCATACTGTTGGCAATCAAAGAGTTCATTATACACAGAATATTGCCACACTGAGTATCCATGAGCTAATAACTTTTCTTTTGTCACTGATCAGCTCCCTTCAGCAAAAGCCAAATGTTGACGGATTGCAAAAAGGTGTTAAAACAATTACACAAAATTAAAAGACTCTCCATATTTTCCACCCTGTCCTAATGGGGCAACTACCTCTTTAAGACACCTGCCATCGCTAAGACACATCAGTGACATCATAGCTACTATATCTTTTCTTTTGATGGAGTGATAACAACTGCTGCTGTTTACACACAGTAAACTACACTTATTTATATTAAAAGGAAGTGCACAATATTAAAATATGTTTGTGAAACTGTATGAGGTCATCCACAATTCAATGCTTTGCTAACTGAAAGCCAACCATAGCCTCATCAGATGTTAATTTTAGTTAAAAATATCCACCTTGTCATTGTCAGCCTTGTCATTCATCCTCCCCAGGTGAGGAGGACATATGTTTTGGTTTTTTTTTGTTTTGTTTTCTTTAAATAGTGGATGTAATCCGCATTATTTAACGTAACTAAATTTGTAATTAATATAATTATGTGATCCATGTTATTAAAAAACACATATACTCATGTATACACACATAAAAACATATATGTACACACACACACACACACACACAATATGATGAATGCCATGCATTCATAAATTCATAGCTATTAATACATACAGTGAAGTGAAGTACAAAAAATATGAATGGATATATATGAATATATGAATATAAGGTTTTGGATAGAGAATATATAGAGAATATTTTTTCTTTTGGTTCATCAGTTCAGTTTTGTTAGTGGTATGTTCATCAATTGTACTAAATAACAGACTTAATTCACTGTTTAAATGTTCTACACCATATATTTATGTCCTATCATATGTGGCATTAAAATTGTCAAAATAATTGATCAAAATGAGTGAAAGAAATTGCTGTAAGTTGACAATTTTTAAAAATGTGTTCATTTAATTAATTGAAAATTCTCATGAAATGCCATTCATCAAAAGTGTTTCCTCGTGTTTAAAATATGCAGTATTGTAGTGTATATAGTCATGATTTTGTCCACCCTATGTCCTGCTCTGGCCCACATCCTTGTCATTTTCATGTTTTATCAAAATAAACAGATTATTCCTATAACTAATTTAAAAAATAAGGATGCAAATTATAGTTTGAAATTGTGATCAAATATGTTTGCTGGTAGATTTTGTATAGATTTTGATATATTTTTTTAAGAGTTATTGTTGAGTTATTGTCAAATCTGTCACCAGTGCGATGGAAATTTACTTATCTTTTTTTTTTGTTATTGTCCATGACAGGGTGGATATACTGTATCTAGTGGTTGATTCACAAATTGCCTGCTTGTAATCACAAAATCAAGATCATGAACCTTCAATGAAATAAAAAATCTAAAAAAATAATAATAATAATTTCCAAGGCACCTTATACTCAAACTGACCCTTGAATTAACACTGCTTGCTCAGACCAACTTTACTTGCAGAAGTAAAATAACATAGATCCACAGACCATGTTTAAGGAGATCAAAATGGCAAATCAATCAATGCAGAGAATTAAAAAGATATATTGAATATATGAAGATACTGAAGAACACCCAAAGATAAAATCAGGGTTGTGCTCGTTCAGGCAAAAACAAGAGCATCAGGTGCAAGTGCTAGTAAAAACCAAAAGAATCAACAAAATTCCATTCAGTACTCAGGAAAATGCTTTGGGAATGGACAATACATATTTAAGTAGGAACAAATCATGAATCCCCATATGATTGTGATAAAAGTTCAGACTATTGGATATAAAATTAAAATAGAAAATTATTTTTTAAAGAAGAAACCCTACCCAAACCTGAACATTGACATGCTGATGAAAAATCTTTTTCTTGTCAGTTATCAGTTTCTTGAAGTTCTCTGATCGAGAAAATGACAAGTTTTTTTTTGTTTTTTTTTCGTTTCAGGGTAATTTTTATAAAAACATTGCAAGATTACAACAACAGGTTTTCAAGTTCAAGTTCAAGTTCAAGTGGAGTTTATTGTCATTTCAGCCATATACAAGTACATAGTGAAACGAAACAACATTTCTCCAGGACCAAGGTGCTACATAAGACGACACAGAACAACACAGAACTACAAGGGACTACAGAATTTATACAAAAAGTGCACAAGGGCAAACAGACAGCACAAGACAGCACAAGACAGTACAATGACTACTGGGACAGACAGTGAGCATAGTAAGTCCCAGTGCAGCGCTGACCAGTACACAGTTCTGTTTAAAGTGAACCTAGTGACAATAGTGCAAATAGTACAAGAGTACAATACAAGTAGCTGAAATAGTGTAAACATAAGTGTAAACATAAGAGTAGCAGCCCATGTACAGTATAATATAGTGATTATTGTAGCAGCATAAACATGTGCAAAAACTTGCAAAAAAATTGCAGAGAGGATGGAGGATGCTCAGTTGTGCACCTGTAGTAATATCCAGCAATATTTAGAAATAAAGAGATAATAAATCTTCTCTTTTCTCTCTGTGGCGAGACACAGGAACTTTAACTATCAATTATACAACAGTGGACTAAAACACCTACCCCTACACCTACTAATATTTAAAGTTACTCCTAATGAGGTAACATTAATGACTTATAATAAACAGAATTTAAAATTCTTGTACAGTGATATCTTTAAGTTTTTAGAAATGAACAGTTTTAGAAAGTATTTAGTCTGTTGTAATAATTATCTATAAGCTGAGTATTCAAATTACTTGTTCTTGTTTTTCACTCAAAATCACATCTATTTCAGTTTATGTCTGGATAGAAAGTGTCATTTGGATCTTACCACTTTCATGCTGCTTTATTTGTTATAAACAGATCTTAGATTGCCACAGTTGTAACTGTAGGCTACTACTGTACTAATTGTTAGGCCACTATGGGAAAAATTCTGAGTCAGTTTTACTCAGAACACTGTCTATATCACATGCATTTCTATTGAATCATATGTTTCACATTTTGGAGGACTGTATCAATTCATGTTCAAAAAGGACAAATATAATATTAATTTATATATACACTATATACATATATATATACAGTATAATTACAATTATCCTTATCCAAGGAGAGTAGAGCAAGATGTCATCAATGTAAGCAATAACACATTTCCCCAACACGTTCTAATTTATGTCATTGATCAGACACTGGAAGACTGCTGGAGTGAAAAAAGTGGGTGGACATTACATAGTGCTCAAAGTAGTCAGAGATAGTGCTTAATGCCATTCTCCACTCATCCCCCTCTCTGATTCTGATGAGGTTGTACACACTGTGCAAATCCAGTTTAGTGAAAACATGGTCAGGGGATACCTGTATTTTACTGTGATCTGGTTCAGCCCTCTATAGTTGATTAGTTGATAGCTGATATAGTTTTTTCTCCACATAGAAGAATCCTGCAGATGCCGGGGATGTGGAGGGTCAAATGTAGCCTTGTTGAAGTGCTTCTTCAATGTACTCTTTGTTTTCAACCGGTGACAAGGGATTGATGTGGTTATGGGGCGGCATGGTGCCTGCTGTGAGCTCTATGGCACAGTCATAGGATCTGTGAGGAGGCAAACCGCTTGCCTTAGCTTTGCTGAAGACTTTGCTGAATTTGGTATACTTGAGGAATTTCCACTGTGGTGGTTATCTCAGGGATTTCAACTGAGGTTGACACCGCTAGAAGGATTGTGGGTGTGCATCCATGGAAAAACCAGAATTATGGGATATCTTGCTGAGTGGGTGACCACAAGTGAGATGCGATCATGGTGGAAAGCATAGACGTGAAGCATGACTGGTACAGTGTGGTGAGTGACGGATCCGCAACTGAAGGGTCTGCCCTCAAGATCTTGAATTTGCAGGGGTGTTTTGAAAGGCTGCACTTTGATGTGGAGCTTGTTGACAAGGTTTTGGTCAGTGAAGTTACCAGCAGCTCTGGAGTGCTGGTAGTGCTGAAACAATGGAGAAACCCTCTGAATGTCTTATCTTAATGTCAATAGAGAAGGTCTGATAAGATAAGTAACCAAAGGAACTCAACACAGATGAGTAAGCAGAGGAGTCGGTATGCGCATGGACTATGGCACCTTTAGTGGAGGATGAGATGAGCACTGGGCTACTAGGTGTGTGGGGCTTCCACAGTAGAGACAGAGTCTCTCCATTTGTGCTTTTCGCATTTCATAGCAGTGAGCTTAGCTTGACCGATTTGAATCTGGGTTCATCTCCATGCCTTTCCCTTTCCAATTGTGGAGAATTTTGTCTAGTCCAATTGAGAGGTCCTCTCGGGATGCAAATTTTATGAACACATCTTGTCGGAACTCAGGTGCAATCTCAGCCTAGCTGTGGTTTGCAAGTTTGGGTCACAACAGTTGTTCTGCAACTTCCTTGCTTTCTGGCGATAATCAAAGACATGTTGGAAGTGTTTCAAAACGGTCTTCATAGCACATGATCAGCACTCCTCCTTGATTCAAGACCACTGTAGCACAGGTGAATGCTTTATCCATTAGGAAATTGACGAACTTAGCAATTTTCATACACTCCAAGACTCCTTCTTGACTGAGAAGTATAGAGAGCATTTCAGCATGAATTTTTTGCATTGGGCTGGGTCACTGGCATATTTATCCAGGTGTGAGACAAGCAGGGGAACATGGTGAGATGCGGCCACCGAAACAGTTAGCAAAGGTGTCAGCGCATTGGTTAGCTGCATGATCTTGGTATAGCTAGCTGTTGCTGTTTCTCCCCAACCAGTCGACTTTGACCTGCTAGTGCTTGTTGCCAGTCTAGCATACTTGCTGCATCCATGTTGAAGGTGAAGTATACTGTCAGGTGTTGGGTAAGGCTACAGTTGCAACTAATGCTTTTATTGAAAAAACAGACAGGCAAACAGACTCAAATCATCAGGCAAGAACTTGAACAAGAAACAGGCAGAAGGCAAGGTGATCAGCAGAGATAACAGGGAAAACCAGAATCAACCAGGAAACCAAAACCAAGATCATGAACCAGAGAATTGCAATTGATATGCAAAGGCTTGGTATGTCAGGTAGGAAACACTGGATGATACTTTGCGTCATAGGATTTTGTGAGGGCTTCCGGTGTTGACGTGACAAAAAGAAATGTACTAAAGATTTTGCTAACCACACAAAAAAAGTAAATACTTTTGTTAGACAACAGAAAACCCAAAAATACTATAAGAAACTACTTTATATGAACATTCATTCGTCTTCAGTAACTGTAACAGTAATCTTGGTCAGGGTTGTGGGCAGATCTGGAGCTAGTTCTGGTAACACCTGGTGGAAAGTGTGAGAATTCATCCCCGATGGGACACCAGTCCTTTGCAGGGCACCATGCACAACCACATTCACACACTCACTCACTCACACCTAGGGACAATTTAACATAGCATGCATGTTTCTAGACATTGGGAGGAAACCAGAACCCAAATGAAACCCACACAAACATTAAGAGAACATGCAAAACTCAACGCAGATAGTAACCCAAGCTCAAGATCAAACCCGGGAACGAGGAGCTGTAAGGCAGCAAGGTGCCACCCCCTTTATATGAACATGAATAAAGTTGGTAATATTGTGTGTAGCATTGCCTCCTCACAGTGTGGGGTCCCCAATTTTGCCCCTAGGTGTTAATGAGTACGTCAATGTGTATGTGTGTGCATGGTGCCGGGGGATGGACTGGTATCCCATCCAGGGTGTGTTCCTGGGATAAGCTCTGGATCCTCCATGATCCTGACCAGGATAAAGGGATTACTATAGATGAATGGTAATATTCTTTGACGGGTGAGAAATCAGCACCTAAGCTTTTAATATTTTATGACAACTCAGCAATAGGAATTAAGAGCTCAGTGGAAAAGACATTGGCCTTCTGATTAGAAGGTCATGAGTTCAAATCCCAGTACCAACAAGCTGCCACTGCTGGGTCCTTGAGCAAAGCCCTTAACCCTCAGTTGTATATAACAAGATAAATGTAAGTCACTCTGGATAAGGGTGTCTGCCAAATGATATAAATGTGTTTGATTGTATACTGATTGGTTCTAAGGAGTAGCTTCGCATACACACAAAATGCATATCACTGACCATTAACTGAATGCATAAAATATTTAGAGAGACAATATCCCATAGTTACTTCTGGGTTATGAAATATTTTTCTTTTTTCATTACTGAGAATTTGTTTTCCATCACAATTAAGCACTGCACTGATTTTTTGTAAGTAATTATTAACAATCTGTCATTACAACAATTTGTGAGCGCGCATTGCATTCACTGTCATGTTCTGAATACCGGGAAAGCCACATTCATCAGGATGATGAGAAAATAGGAAATGGATCTCTAAAAATTTTAACTCATTATATTAATTTTCATGGAGCTGCTGGTTTATTATGATTCTAAGAGTCTTACAAACAGAATTTGTTCCTCCCAGCTGCTGTGTGTGCTATAAAATAGACTTCATAGTTAAAGCCCTGTGCTAAATAAAGTAATAAAGTTTATATATCTGACAAAAATAGTCGAAAGAATGTTTCTGGGCATGAAGACTAATGTTTGTGTGTGCAAGTTAAAGTTTATTTGTCAGGGACCATGTGTATAAAACGTTAACCTCAGACAAGAAAAGATACTTTGCACCAGATTTATCTGCTAGCAAATTTCCATCTGGGAAGGTGAACAGAGACAAACAATAATAAAAGCACTGCATGAATAAACAAGTACATAGTCATGATTAAAGCCTAATTTCCTACCCCAAGCAAGCATAACCCCTACATTCCTACCTCCCCCACACCCACATCAATACATAGTACACACACACCACCATTGTTTAGGAGAGGACACTTCTGATTACTATGTCCAGTAAGTTTATGAATACATGACTGATTACTAAAGGTCGGTTTTTAATTAAAATCAGTGGTGAGGTTAACAGAGGATACCTGTGATCACTATACCCAGGAAGTGAATGCAGACATGAGTGAATATTAAAATTTAGTAATACAAAAATACAAATACATATATATTACACAAATATTTGCTATTGCATTTGTCTTCTGAACACACATAATGTAAGATATAATTAAAATTTAATTGTAAAACGTGTATTTGCATTTTCATAGCTATTGAAGAGGAGGAATAAGAAGAAGAAGAAGAAGAAGAAGGCCTTTATTTGTCACAAATACTGTACATTACTGAAATTCTTCTCTTCACATATCCCAGCTTCTTAGGAAGTTGGGGTCTGAGCACTGGGTCAGCCATGATAGGCTGCCCCGTGGAACAGACAGGGTTAAGCGCCTTCCTCCTCTTGCTCAACTTCACCTTAACCCCTGACCTTCTGGTCAATGACCCAGTGACTTACCCACTGAGCCACCACTGCCTTGCATAAGCATTGTGTAAAGCAATGTACAATGACTGCTAAAATTAAAATTCAACTGCCAACTCCAATTGACATTTCATTTTCAAAATCGAAACAGGTCTGATTCTGACATATTCAAACAATATAATAAATAAGTAATAATAAGTAATAAACAATCCTTCCACTCATGACTGCAGTTTCTCATCCTCATGCTATAACACAACCAAAGTGAAATGCCTTTGCAATCCCATTGGCATTTTTAGAACAAATTTTGTTTGTAAGATAATGTAGACATGTAGATTTCTAATTAGCATTTTAACTCACAATCTGGAAAATGCTTCCACAGTTTCATTACTCATTTGGTTACTGAGGCAGTTTCATTAAAGGGGCTTTTTATGCTTTCCTGTGTTTGTAATGAAATGTGAGATTTAGTAAGTTATCTTTCACCTTTTATTATTTTATTATTGAGTAGCATTATTTAGGTAGTGTAATACGCAAGTCTATGTGTCTGTGTCTGTATGTGTGTGTGTGTGTGTGTGTGTGTGTGTGTGTGTGTGTGCATGTGTGAGAGAGAGAGAGAAAGAGAGAGAGAGAGGGGGACTGGGAAAAACGGGGTTTGTTCTTTTGTTCTTTTTAAAATAATTGTGTCTCTGTGTGTGACTGTGTGCTACAGCTTGCAGCCACTGTTTTGGAAATGTGAATTTAAAGGAAGTCGCCAGCACTGAACTGGCAGTTCCTCCCATTTCCCCCCACTTTGTTTTCTTCTTCACCATAAGAATCAGAAATATCTGAATCAGCCAATCCAAAAATGAAATCTTTGTAGTTGGGGAATGAATGGAAGTCTGCTTTTCGTTTGCAACTTACTGACTATGGGAAGGAAGAGGCTCACAAAGACTCAAGGGTTGTTATGTTTGAGATGTGCACGTTTGCCCTGGAGCAGCTCCACGTTTGGGCTTGTAGCTGTATAAAAAAAATCCCCTGAGGAAAACTAGCAGGAAAAGAAGTCCCTCGTTGTTAAATTGTTTTTGTTATTTTCAATAATTTCTCTTCCACCGTTTCTCTTTTTAGCCTGTATTTAGAGCCAAGATAAATATGAATTAGGCAGAGGCTTGTTCTCACTGACCATGCTTTGGATCGTCTCCCAAATTCTGTGCCTGGAAAATACCATCAAATACATGGGGTAGAGAAAGATAGAAATTTAGAGAAATGGTAAAATCTGATCTGAATCTGATTATTTGAAAATCTGATTAAATGTCCACAAAAGTGAGAGGGGACGAAACAGTAGAAGAAAATAAAATGGCAATGAACTATTATAGAATATTCACCTAGTGTAATATGGTACAAGGGCACTGAGGGACATTTTACCTTTTATTTATCCAATATACTGTATTTATCCAGTATTTTATTTAGATTGTAATCCAAGGTACTGTTATCATTATTATAACCATTGTGTTATACACAAAGGAATAGGAGTCAATTATAGCACCTGACAGGCATTTGAAAAGTTTTAACTGTTTTTGTAGACAGCCTTGATATAAATACATTACATTGGTTGATGTGGGCTTTCCGTTTGAGCAAACAGCTCCAGTGTATTAACTTCATAAACACATGGGAAGAAACACATGGGACATGGGACATGCGTCATGCGTCATAGTTCAAACAGAACAAGGACAATACTGGGGAGAATAACAAAAAAACGGGAGAGGGATGGTTTGGCTAGGCCAAAGTCCAGCAGACATCACAGTAATGACTCTACAGACAACACAAGGAGGAAAATGTCTGGCATGTGTGCTTGTGTGCCTATTAGCATTCAGCTGTCCCTCAGGTTAAATGGGGCCATGGTCCATACTGACACATTTTACCATGTTAACAGTAATGTTTATAATAAATCATTCAAAGCTGTAACTACATTTCACACTCACATTTTCCACATCACTGAATTAGTGTGGTTAGGGTCAGAAATCATGAACCGTAAGACTGGATGCTCCTTTTAAACATATTTCAACTGAGAAGGACATGCAGGAGTTCACCTGTGGAATTTGTTTTTAGTTAATCAGACTTCAGTTCAGCTGATTTTTAAAATAATGACAGTAAATGTAAAAAGCTTCACTGGCAGATGGAAATGACAAAAAAAAACAATTATGATTTAAAAGATTACACTCCTAAGAAATGATGGTCAGCTGACAAAATTTTGGGTTTCTACCGAACCATTGAAATTGTTGTGACAGATTTGTGAATCAGAATAGCTGTCCAAGCAATTTGTTTAAGAAATGACACTAAATAAGAAGCATGCAGAAGTTTAAAGATCCCAAATCTGTATCTAGTCAGTTAAACAGATGACTTTATGTGAATGAATTCACTTAAACACAAGAATATTTTGAAATGTTTTCTTAGTTTCATTCTAGGTATACCAGAATAAGAAAAACACCAAACCATGTGGTCTTTGCAGCTTAACCGTGCAGAGAGCAACGGGTTTTAGCAGTCTGAGATATGAGTAAACGTGCTTGCCGCGAGTCGGCCTAAATGTAGGTCGAAAGCCATTGGACTATTGACTGTATTCACGAATTAGCAGGAAGTGCTATTCCCTTTACAGTGGCAGCTACGTATATCCTGTGCTTTGCTAAAGAAACATCAAAGACTTTTTGTTTTTGAGACCCATGTTGACGAAGGCGTTCAGGTAACAACAAAAATGAATGCTTGCTAGAAAGGAAAACTTTTGACAAAAAATATTGGCCACTAGTGGAAAAATAATAACAGGAGACAGACAGTAAAGATCAATATATTTTAATATGATACCAGTGCAGAGATACAACTTTTCACTGGGTAATATTTCCCATACCTTAATGTCAACAACAACAACAACAACTACAACAACAATAATAATAATAATAATAATAATAATAATAATAATAATAACATCGATACTGGTTTAGCACATTAAAATACAGAATTGCTTAGTGTGACTATCAAGCCCAAACTTTTAAGGAGACAATGGGAGACTGTTTCAGAAAATAATCATCTAAAAGAGCCTCACCAGTGTTAAAATATATATTTGGCCACAGCACGATACAATATGATAGAGGTTAACTCTGTTTACTACATTTTACCTTGGCATCAATCTCTGTAGCAAAAATTTCAGCAGCCAGATGTATGTTTTTTTGCACACACTTTCAATCACAATTCAGCCACAAAAACTTTGGGTGTTATGTACGAAATGTGCAACTTGAGCACACAAAAAGGTCGAGAAGTGGGAAGTGCAGCTGACTGCATACTGTACGTAAGGCATTAGTGATAGTCAGATATGTGTGTGATTTGTCTGCCTCAGGTGTAAATTAGCGCCATATGTTTTTCTCACAGCAGTAGAACCAATGCTGTTAGATGCCTTTTTCCTGAAGAATAATTTTTTTTCATTAATTCTAATAGATTCAATATTTTTTATGAAGAATAATAATGCAATAACATTTTAGAAATTTGGTTAAAGTACAATATAGGCAATCTGTGTGCTTTAATACTGTTCGTCCATTGGGATGAAGCCTGAGTAACCTACAATCTCAGAAAAAAAGGTAGTAAACTGTACCTTTCCTTGCTGCTGAGGTGGTACCCTCAAGAGTACACCTTTAGCATACATCTTTTACCTAGAAAGGTGCGTGCAGTGTACTATTAGCTTTACTCTAAAAACTAATTACGGTCCATTTATGTAATCATTTTAGATACACTATATCCCCATTTCGAGGTGAAAGATACATATTAAAGATATCATATTTAAAAGATATTAAAGATACAAATGATTTACCCTTGAGGGTTCCACCCCAGTGCCAAGGAAGGAAACAATTTAATACTATTTTAACACAGCCTATGTCATGAACACATGCATCAATTATACATGCACATTTTCTTTTCATTAGGGTTAAGCCAATTGGGGATTTAATGGCATACGAGCCATATTAATGCCCTCCACACCGTTGTCTTGTTCTGACATAAGGGTCTTTATTATTATCTTTATTATTATTATCTCTTCATTACTTGCATTTCAAGTAAATTGAACAAATGTCAGATGCATTTTGCAGCCGCATCGCGCCACATACATCTGGCCCTGAGGCTGGTGTTCAACCATAGGATTTTCAGTAATCATCAGTGCATCTCTGACTATGGTTTATATTTTGTTTCTCTAGAAAAAAAATAATTAAGTGCATGCAATTATATTAGTGTCATCTACTATACATTTTGATTTTGTGTGTGTGTATATATACATACATACATATATATATATATATATATATATATATATATATATATATATGACATACTTGGGTCAGGAAGTGGAGAGTTTGTGGAGACTGGAGAGATGTGCATCAGTGGGTAGACTGAGCAGCCTGTATCGCTGTATCTTACTATCTCTCCATTTATCTTCCACTGGCTTGATATTGTGTCTACTGTGCATAATGTCCTAACATTATATCAGATAGGATGGAGGAATCTTTTTTTTAAAAATTGAAAGTTCATCAAGGACATTTTAAGGGCCTATACACCAGAATCTCAGGTTCAAGGTTAAGTTCCACTTACACAGAATCAAACTTTCAAACCTCCACTGTTAATCAGCATCTACTGATCTGCTTAGCCCTCTAATCTGCATAGCTTAAAATCTACAGCATCCAGTCTAGAATCTCATTCTGGCTGTGAATGAACAGGGCACTGTTTAGGGGGTAAATGTCTCATGTTGAATTAAACTCATAAACAGAACATTTTCTACTATTCCAAGTTTAACAGCAAATGCCGGTTTGGGTGTGGGTGCAAGAATAGTTGATTAGATCAACAAATACAACTATTAAAAAACAGGAAGAGTACGCCTTTAGCCAAAACTTTAGTAATTAAGTCAAAATTTATTAATCCTTTATTATACTAGTTCATTCGACTTTAAAGACAACCTCAGCTAGTGTGACAGAAATACTATTAGAAGTATTAAAGACAATTTCTTAACACAAATGTCACACACATCATTAATAAATGATAAAAGTGAAAATGCTGAATAGAACTTTTGCTAATTTGCTACATCTTAAAAACAGACTTTTAAATTTTAATAATTTTTCTTTTTTTCCCCCCTTACTTCTTATTAGAGTAAAAAGAAATCTGCACTGGCCTGCCAACAAATATAATATGCTTTTGTATATCACAAAGGGAAAAAATGCCACTAGAAAGGAACAGATACCAGCACTACAGACCGCTTAAAATCAGCACTCCGATCCACATCTACTGAGTAGACAAGATAAAGTACCCACGTATTTGAGTGCTACAACTTTAACATAATAGAGAACTTTATCACAGAATCCTCCTTTAAATATCATGTATACAGGTAATATGACAAAAATAAAAACTATATACTTAGAGTGGTCACCACATAAAAGGCAATGGACAGAGAGTGAGAGAAACAGAGGGAGATTGACAGAGACAGAAAGAAAAGTGGTGTTGTAACACTTTATGAATTGAACAGAGAAGGCACTAAAGCATGCATAAATATTACAGATAAAGGCTTAAGGTGTCAGAGGTAGGAAATTTAGAGAGAAATACAGAAAGTTTGAGGACAAATAACATTCTTACAGTAGATCATCTTTCTTCAAGAGAGTAGGACAGGGAAACTGAGAGAGAAGTGCACTAAAAATCTAGCTAAAGGCACAGAAACAGATAGCCAAAGACAAGTAAAATGAATATAAAATGCAAAATAAATCAGCACATTAAAGGTGCATCAGGTTAAGTAGGTGGATTTGACTTCTGAATGATTTTTTTACTCCTCGAGCCAACCCCTCATTCGCACCCATGTTCATGAAGCTCCACCCTCAGGATCTACTGTGGCCTGTAGAGTATCTATAAAATGACTGACAGAGGGCACATTCAAACAAAAACAATCATTCCAGACCAGAAGTCAGTTGTCCAAATGGGATTTCTTAGTCTCAGCCACATGTGCTGGGACCATGACATAAACCATTATATTTTATCATGTTTTACATTTACATCTTCCAGGTTATTTGTATAAGTAAGAAATAAAAAAAATGACTATTGCACCTTTAAGAAAGAGCTTTTGTAACTAAAATATTATACTGTATAATGTGTGTATACTGTATTATACTATGTATAGGACTGCATATAATTTATAAAGATGATAAACAGAAAGCTACATTCTTATTATATATGGTAGAGTAGAGATGTGTGCATTGAAGTCCCCTATTGTGCACATTTTGTGCTCATGAAGTGATTGGCTGATGAATTGAGTGGGGTATGTTGAGAGGAAAATACTATAATGTGCAGTGGAAGGGTAATGAAGGACCATAATCGAACACACTGCATGAATATAATCAAGATTGTGGTTGACACTCCAGGTGAGCGATATAGCAAGGTTAACTGACTAGGTCGCTCTAGGTGGACTGGTCTAAAGCACACAGTAGATCACGGCCCTGCAGCAGGTGCAGGTTGCCTTGCAGGGGGACGTTCACTTCGCAGTCATGACGTGTCAGCTCGGGCAGACAGTACATCTCAAACGAGGGCCCAAGCAGACGGCTCGCCACACCTATGGATGCCAAATCATCATTTACTACGCATACAGGTAAATTGTAACTGGTGTCATTCATGTATATTATAACAGTTAGATTTACAGATATTCGGGCATTCATAATTTTTCAGTGTTTTGCATTAAGGGTGCTATGCAGAGTTGAGTTACGTGCATGTAATGAGGATTCAATACCAAAATTGCACACATTAGTATTCAGACCTCAGATGTACAATGGATATAAAAAGTCTACACAGCCCTGTTAAAATGACAGGTTTTTTTGTGAAGTAAAAGAATGACACTAAGATAAATCTTGTCAGATAATTTCTCACCTTTAATGTGCAATTGCAAAGTGTACAATTAAAGTGAGAAACAATCAAAAAATTTTATGGGGAAAGAAAGAAAAATAAAAAACTTACAATAACCTAGTTGCATAAGTGTGCACACCCCTAATATTTCGTTGAAGCACCTTTTGATTTTATTACACCACTCAGTCCTTTTGGCTAAGAGTCTATCAGTTTGGCACATCTTGACTTGGTAATATTTTCCCACTCTTTCTTGCAAAAACATCCTTTATCCGCCAAATTGTAAGGGCATATCCTGTGCACAGCCTGCTTCAGGTCACCCCACAGATTTTGAGTTGGATTCAGGTCAGGGCTCTGGCCTCTGGCTGGGTCATTCAAAAACACTGAACTTTTTTTTGATTTAGAGATTCCTTTGTTGATTTGGATCTATGCTTTGGGTCATTGTTGTGCTGAAAGGTTGAAAGGTGAAATTCCTTTTCATCTTCAGTTTACTAGCAGACACCTGAATGTTTTGCAGTAAAATCGACTGGGATTTGTAGCTATTCATGATTCCCTCCACATTGATAAAACCTGCAGTTCTAGCTGAAGAAACGCAGCCCTAAAGCATGATGCTGCCACCACCATGCTTCACCTTGGGGATGGTGTTCTTTTGTTGGTGTGTCTTTCTTTTTGTTTTTTTTTTTTGTGCCAAACATACCTTTTGGAATTATGGAATTATTACATTTTCGAATTGGTCTCATCAGACCATAACACATTTTACTACATGGTTTGGGGTGATTTAGTTGGACTTGGAAGTTTTTTGTGAGAAAGGGCTTCCATCTAGCCACCCTACCCCATAGCCCAGATGTAAAGAATATGAGAGATTGTCACATGCCTCCCTGATAAGTTTTGGTCTTGTCCTTTTGTAAATTTTGGAGGGACGTCCTGTTCTTGGTAATGTCATTGTAGTGCTTCATTTTCTCCACTTGTTGATGATGGCCTTCACGGTGTTCCATGGTACATCTAATGTTTTGGAAATTCTTTTATACCCCTCTCCTGATCGATGAGACCATGAGACCCTGTACAGGCTTTGTCAGCTCTTTGCAGCCCATGGCTTCAGCAGTCAGATGAAACCAAGAAGATATCAAGAAAATCCTACAGAAACAGCTGGTCTTTTTTGGGGTTAATTAGAATAATTTCACTGATGACAGCTGTATGATAATTACTTTTGAACATGAGCTTGAATGTGACTAGTTCATTCTGAACACAGCCACACACACAATTATAAAAAGTGTGCACACTTATGCAACAAGGTTATTATAACATTTTTATTTTTTCTTATTTCTCCCTAAAATGTTTCTAATTGTTTTTCACTTAATTTTTATACGTTGTAATTTCACATTGAGGGGGAAATTTTGACATGATTTATCCTGGTTTCATTTTTTTCATCGCAAAATTTTGCCATTGTCACAGGAGTGTGTTGAGTTTTTATATCTACTGTAACTACAGATTTAAGTGCCATTCAGAGGTTGTGTGAGAGTTTGAGTAAAACAGAACAGAACAGTGTGTTTCAGTTACACATGGTTTTGAAAATGAACTTAAGCACATTTTCTTGTGCAATAATCATTCAAACAAAGTTGAGTAGTAAGTCCAGCACCACTCCACTGTCCAACTCTTTGATATAACCACAGTATGTCATGCTGAAATTATGTTACACTCAAATACTTTGAAATGCCATTTGACCAATAACATATGGCACTATTAATTAATTAAATAATTCTACATGTACAAACGCTTCTGTAGTAGAACTTAAGTTGCCAACTCTGAACACAGCTCTAAAAAAATCAGATGGTGACATATCATGAGCTTACCTTCCATTTTTGTGTTGGGCAGCATGTTGTGGTCTGTGTAGTTACAGCACTGTTCTGGGTAGTCTTTTTTCCCCAGCCCTGTTTGATTACCTTGATACTGAGTCTTCCTTTGCTGGTAGCCCATGCGGTCATCTGCACAGCAAAAAATGCAAGTGCATTGTGAAAAACTATTCAATTCCTAGATGCAGTGACCAACTCAGTTGTACAACTAACTCTAGATCACACGAAATTGGCTAAAGCATTGTCTGAAGCAATAAATGAGTTTCCGATTTATATTCAGAAATGGTTTTATGCTACCTCTATATTCCTAATAGCACTAAAGCCACATTATTAGCACAAAACCTGCACTGAAAAAAAAATGTCCTATGCATTTATGTACCTGTACAAACTCCTATCTAGTAGGGTGTATTATATACATACACTATACAGCCAAAGGTTTGTGGACACCTGACCATCACACCCATATATCCTTTTTATGGGTTCTTCCAGTAAGTTCTTCCACTCCAACCATGGCAAATCACGTGTTCCTGAGCCACGCTTTGTGTACAGGGGCACTGCCATGCTGGAACAAGTTTGGGCCCCCTAGTTCCAGTGAAGGGAAATTGTAATGCTACAGAAATGAAGACATCCTATTCAACTGTGTGCTTCCAACTTTGTGGCAACAGTTTAGGGAAGGCTCACATATGGATGTGACTTTCAGATGTCCATAAACCTTTGGCCATATAGTGTATTATATACACTATTATATATCAAGCCTCTTGTGTCTGCTGTAGGCTTGTTGTGGTTGTTAGGTTTTAGGGTCATGGACTCTTTACCTGTTAAGGCACTGCTGCTTTGAGACATCCTGTTCAAAATGGTACAGCGTTCATTCTTCATCCTTTTCCACATCTCTGGTGGCTTGGTAGCAGATGATAACCCCTACACAATGTGCAAGTATACCAACACATAGTCAATCAAAAAAAAAAAAAACAATAATGTGAAGACTGATTCTTTAAGGAAACTACACTATATCTATCTTTCTATGCATGTATGTATAAATATATACATACATGCATAGAAATTGACTGAAGCTCTTGACCTGTATGATTTTTTTTGCATTGCGCTGATGCCATATGATTGGCCTATTAGATAATTGCATGAATGTGCAGGTGTACAGGTGTTCCTAATAAAGTGGAAAGACAGTATATAGTATCAAGGGAGATGAATCAACTTACCATGCTCGTCTGCGAAAATGAGCGCTTCATAGTGTTTGGTATTGTGAGCCAGACTGGGCTTATGTCTCTGTAGGCTTTAAAAGGTCTGTATTTCTCCATGGACCTGCCAAATGACACACTCATTACTCTAACAGCAAAAATATTACCACTGCAAATGCAAAATAAAAAACACATTGCCAAAAATACATTCAGAAAATACATTCAGAACCATTCTAGACAATTCTGTAGTCACCTTTGATTGTGGCGGGACATGCAATTTGTTTGCAGAGCTTGGCATGAGTGGTTTTCCACCAACGAGTCTATCACACCACCTTTGGTATTGGAGAAATTTATTGGCGGGTCAGGTGGCCACTGCAAACTGTGATGCCCTCCCATAGAGGCTAGTGGTGTGCTGGCTGGGTTAGTGGGGTGTGCCACAGGCATGGGGTTGGCATAAAATATGGGGGGCCAGGGGTCCATTGTGGCAGCATTGGGTGCCTGCTTCTCACTAGCAGAGTGTGGGTTGGGCTGGAAGTGGGCCTCTGGACGTGGGGTCAGTGGCTGGAAGAAGTTGGCAATGTTGCTGAAGCTATACTGATTAATGCCCAGAGCAATAGCCTCAGGCAGAGGCTCCTCCTGACAGATGGGATTTAGCTGGAAATCTTCACCATCCATTGGAATGTAGGGGGCCAATGTCTCCAGGTCCAGATCACTCAGGTCAGTCTGAAAGGAACAGAAGAGAGTAGGACTTGAAATATGCAAACCCTGTTTTTCTGAGGCTTTCTAGGCATTAAATGACTTCAAAACATACACAGTATTTAAAATGGATATGAAATACTATGCATGCAGTAGTCATATAACTCAAATCACTTAAAAGTCATACACTAGTCTAGCAAGCCAGACTTTTAGCAATCGCTATGGGATCTGGTACTTTTTGTCAATAAAGGTGGCCAAGAACCATCTACTTTCATAGCAGATTGATATAGCAGATGACCACCCACTGACCTTCCCATAGCATGTCAGCAAACACACAACTGCTTCAAATGAACAATTTAACATTTTAAAGACTAGATTCTATGATTTTTCAGTTCAGTGACCTTATCTTGCGCTGAAAATGTTCATTACGTCAAGGTGTTCACGTAATGAACATTGAAATGAGATTTCACCCTTCAATATCCTGACATTTGTAACCAGAAATGTGTTTAAAATGTAACAGACTAAACAACCTCTAAGTAGCGTCTACCTCTTGGCTGTAGGAGTTTTTCCCCTGGGTGTCCATAGCAAACAGTTTCTCTGTGATCTCCATCTTCAGGTCATCCACTGGGCTTTTGTAATCGTCCGGGCTGCTGGGCTGTAGAATAAGATGGAACCACTAAGACTCAACAATTAAAAAAGATCAATTTTGTACTTATCCAGATAACAAGAGAGCCCATTAAAAGTGTTTTGGAAGGCATGATTTTACCGTAGAGCAGCTGCTTATGCTGGGAGTGGCACTACTGGGTGGTGGAGCCTGGGGTATAGAGAAGGCGCCACCCATTTTAGGCATGTTGTGGCCCTCAGTGACAGAGTGAGTGGCAGGAGGATGCATGGGAGAAACTTTAGAACACCCTGGGTATTCCTCAAATGAAGGACCTACAATGTAAGATGCATCAGCTGAAAAGTGGCACTGAACATCACACAGCAGAAGTATGAAGTACACTTCAAGAGAGGCCATGTCTGTATTTAAGATAGTAAGAGATATTACAAGCTTGTTCTGGCCTTACCAAAGTCGAGGGGGATGATGCAGTCACCAGGAGTCGGTGCCAAGTGGGTGAGATCCTCTGGCTCCTCTTTGAACTTGGTGAAGAGAGCTCCACCAGTCTCAGAGGCCACGGTAGATCCAGCCTGGCTGAAGAAACTGCTCATATGTGTCTTCAACAAAGACTCTGTCTGGTCTTTAGAGAAGATTGTGGACTTCTCCTCAATATCACTTTCAAATGAAAGAGAGACACGGGGGAACAATAGGTTTTCATAAATTTCATTTGGGTTAATTGCATACAAACAGAATATAGGAAAATATAAAACAAGTTACAACAAAGATGTGGTTTACAGGTTTAAGGTTTTGCCTTTCCACCAACCTCAGGACGTAGTTGACGCACACAATGCACTGTGGCTGAGAGTTGCGGCTGCTGTAAATGACGGTGCCCTGAGTCTCCACCCACACAAAGCCCCCATGCTTGGCCAACATCCGGTACTGTCCACTCACAGCCTGCCCTTTTGTGCATACTGCAGAACGCAGGAAATTAGCATTTTCAATGATCAAATTAGAGCATCATTCAATAACCTTTTAAACATCAGTTTAATATATTGTAAACATACTTAGGTCTGCAACTATCATTACATAATGCTCTGCTGAATACTATCTTAAATATTATTAAGTCCAATAAAACCTCAAGATTATTTATTTGAGTTATTAAATAAAAAATATAGCATTAGAATATATGAAAAACTTTTCTGTGGAATGTAACTTTCATTAATTCTAAATAGAGTTTGAAATTTTTCTGCTACTTAATGTTTTTAGAACCGGAAGCACCTGTAACCATGCAATTATCCAGTTAGCCAATCATGCATACTGTAAAATGATGCAGATACAGATCAAGAGCTTTAGTAAATGTTCACTTAGATGGATGTTGGTGTCAGACAAGCTGATTTTGGTTATTTCAGAAACTGCTGTTCTCCTGAGACTTATACTCAGAACAGTCTCTAAAGTTTACACATAACAAAAAAACATCCAGTGGGTAGGAGTTCTGCAGGAGGAAACGCCTTGTTAATGAGAGAGGTCAACGGATAATGGACAGACTGGTTTGAGCTTCTGTTTCCAGTGGCCTCATTCTCACTGTTCTTAGTTTAGAGGAGAAGAACCTGGTGTGGTCTTCTGCTGTTGTAGCCCTTCAGCCTCAAGTTTTGACATGTTGTACATTCTGAGATGCTTTTCCGCTCAACATGGACGTAAAGAGTGGTTATTTGAATTACTGTAGCCTTCCTGTCAGCTCTAATCAGTCTGACGATTCTCCTGATCTCTCTCATCAACACAGCACATACAGATACAGATCTGCCACTCACTGGATGTTTCTTTTTTGTTTTCCCCACTAGTCAGTGTAAACTCTAGAGATTGTTGTGTGTAACAAAAAATCCCAGGAAAACAGCAGTTTCTGAAATATTCAAACCAGCTCCTCTGGCATCACCAACCATGCCACGATTAATAAAGTGTAGTAAAGGGATTGAGTATTTTCTGAAAAATTAATATATTCAATTCTTTTTTCGATTGTCTCCTATTTTGTTTGAGTTTGGTTATACTTGGTACAACATTAATTAGATTATCAAACACCCACACAAAGTATATATATATGCAAGATTTTTTTTTTAAATTTATCAAATATTTGTTGCAGCCCTACACACACCGCAGATTAAAACCTAACATACCCCTTAATGAGGAATAGTAGATTCAGAGCTGGTGTATGAACAGATAGGAAAGTATGAGCATGGCAGACATGCAGACAGTGCAAAGTCACATATATGAGTTTTGACAGTATGAGCCCGTCTCTTCTTTCTTGGACCTGGTCCAAATTTGGCGTGGGAAAGTAGTGGGCTGAGGGTCATAGGGTTCACTAAGGCAGGATTAGCCCACACTAGCATATGCTGATCTGCAGACTGGTCACATTGCCCCAGCCAATGATCCGGCTGAATCCACAGAGACCTAAAGTGAGTAGAATAGAGGGCCCATTCTCTAAGTAGTTAGCAGCCATCGGCTAGCTGCTGCGCTAGGAGAAAGCCCAGGAACACAGTGTAAGATATATTTCATAGTGGTGTTTGCCTGTCTGTTGTTTGTGTTATTATACTTTTTCCATAAGTGTAAGACAGCATGAGTTATATCAAACCTGAAAAAGCTAGCACACTGATATCACGTCTCTCCGTTATTCCTAAAGTGCTTGAACATGATTTATACAATCAGTTGTTTCACTTTCTTATGCAGAATGACATCCAATATCCTAACCAGTCTGGTTTCAAAGCAGCACACTCCACAGACACGGCTCTTGTGGCTATTACTGAGAAGCTTCATGCTTCTAGATCAGCCACTATCATCAATCCTCATCCTCCTTGACCTCTCAGCAGCCACAAGACTCTCCTGTCTATCCCCATGACTCGTAGAATTAGTGGTGCAGCATAGTGTTGGTTTGCTACCTGCAGAGACAATCATATGAGGTGACACTGTCACTCCACTGGTGTCCCAGAAGGTTCAGTGGTTGATCTTCTTCTATTCACCCATTCTCTCAGTGAGGTTATATCCTCACATGGTTTTTCATACCATGCTATGCAGATGACACTCAATACATCCTCTCCTTTCTTCCCTTAGACACTCATGTTTCTGCACAGATTTCAGCATGTCTGGATGAGATCTTGTAATGAATAGCAGCTTATTACCTGAAACTAAATCTCAGGAAGGCTGAACTGCTCTATATCCCTGGAGAAGCATCCCTATGTCAAGACCGTGTGATGATGAATTCTCGGATCACGGATCTCGGATCAAAACATTCAACCATGGGGTAGTTCTGGACAATGATGCATCATATTTCTCCTCTCTTTTCTCCTCATATTTCTAACCTGACTTGGTCATGCAGGCTTCTCTTTTACAACATCAGATGGGTCCGGCTATTTCTCTCCGTGGACGCCACTCAGGTACTTGTCCGGTCCCTTGTCATCTCAAGATTGTTCTACTGCAACTTGCTCCTGGCAGTCTTCCCCGACTCTTGCAACTGACCCAGAATGCATCCATACGACTGGTTCTCAAGTTCCCAAAGTTCTCCCACACCATCCCATCACTGCCTTCCCTCCACTGGCTTCCCGTAGTTGACCCCACCAGATTTAAAACATCACTGCAATAGCATGACTCAACTTGACCCACCATTCCTCAAGATACAGATAACGCATGCATCGAGATCTTCTCTGCACTAGCACCCAGGTGGTAAAATGAAAATCTCCTGACTGTCTAAACATTGGCTGTCTTCAGACGAAGCCTGAAAACTTGCCTCTTCACTAAGCACTTGAATAAACATTAATTTAAAAAAATCCTCGACTTGTAAAGTTTTTGTTGCAGGTTGCAAATTATTGTAATAAGAGTTTTAGCTTAACATTATTTTCAAACCCTGACCTATTTGTACAAGCAAGAGGTTTTGTTTTTGATAGAGAGTAGAAAGCACTTCTGTAAGTCACTCTGGATAATGCTGTCTGCCAGATGGGGTAAATGTAAATGTATAATGAGCTACTTAGCAGTGATGTATGTGCACAATTCATGGTCCACAGCTCTAGGGTCCACTAATCAGGTTGTTCATTCAAACCTTTTCATGTATGAGACATGAAATATACACACACACATGGGAAGCGACTCCTGCCTTTCACTTTCACCAAATTCAATCCAGATCAACACTTGCCTTTCTGTTCTCTTTTCTTTTCACCACACAGTGAAAAGGCCCTAATTACATGTTAATGTCACTGCAGATAGAAGCCACTCCACCTACAGCATCTGATTAGGAGGCAATCTGGGACACCTGGCCGAGGCGAGGGCAAGTCATCCCTGCTCTATTCGATGCTTTTATCTCCCCCTGTCACAAGTCATCCATAATGCGATTCAAGACATCCTAATGCTTGCTGCAGTCGGCCCTAATAGAGCCAATCCAATAAGGCTCTTTTGAATCGCAATCATAACTCATACGCACATGTGAAATTCAATTTGTCTGCCTCAGGGCCTGATGGCCTCAGCGCCCCTCCCTTCAGCGGTGTATGTGTGTGGACAGTCCAGGTTTTGTAAATCTCACCAGATATAGAGTTTCAGGGTTGTTTGTATTAGGCAGGCAGACGCAGAGTGCCATCTGAAAGCCCACTTCATTGTGACATGGGATTAACACAGATTCATGTTGAGGACTAATTGAACAGGACACAGTGGTGGGGGTATTCAGAGGCATTATGAAAACACAGAGAAAGGGGGTCAGTGGCTGCATGCATTTCAGAGAGATGAATGTCTGCATTCGAAGATGTCTGGTATTGTTGCTTCAATGGCAGTGGTGATAGTGCTTTAAAAAGCAATGAAGTTTATTTAGAGACATAATTTTCCTTTAAAGACCCTAGTTAAATAATTAGCCTAGGTGATCACCAACCATCAACAAATACGCTATAAACAGCAGTGTCTGATCACTAGCGTGCAGTTTGGCCGACCTGATTATGGTTGATATATTTTTTCTAAGTTTACGGTAAGAATGCATTTCTGGGAATAAAAAAAAAACATGCACAAAAGAATGAACTGGCTTACTGATTCAGAGTACCTAAAAGAGACATAGTATACAGTATGATCATTCTCCTAGGTGTACACTCTGTAGCGATCATGTTTGCTATCAACACAGAGAAACTGTTGTATGCACACTTGTAAAAATTTTATGATACACTAGGTCCTGTATGAGTCACTCCTTAAACTCAAAAAAGACTTGCTGGTGGATAAAATCAAGCGAAGATGAACGCAGGTTTAAAAAACAAAGCGTGAGATTTATTAACAAACTGTTACAAACACGGTGACCAAGCAAAAGAGGTATTCTTGACCGGAATACAGAGTGAAGAAGATATAATTCTGCAAGTTCCTGGATGGCGGTCAAGAATACCTCTTTTGCTTTTGCTTTAGAATTAGAAAGAAGAGCCTAATCATGTATTAAGTATTCCATGAATGTCCATGAATGACTCTGTTTGATCTGTATATACTGTGTGTATATAATTAAAAATTTCCACTCAAACAACAGGATAAACTATTTATCTGTGTTTCCTTGGGGTATAAATATTAGGTTGCACACATGTAAAATATCATGCTGTTATAAAATATTATTTGTAAGGGTACCAATAATGTTGAAAAATTACTGTTTTCCCTTTACTTCCTTAATATACTCTTTACTTTGCTTTCAATGTAGTCTGTTATAAGTGAACTCTTACCTGACCAATAAAAGTTTTCCTGAGAGTGATTCTTATTTTCATCTCATTAGCATCACAAAATATATGTATGAAAACAGATAAACAGTAACATGCCTGGGGATCCCCTTGCTTACTGGAGTGTGGGCACAAGTTGCAAGAGAGTAGCTCAGAGGTATAAGCTTGGGTAGCTTATGTATTAAGCCCAGGGTGATGTAGAACAGATGAACAACTTACAATTCTGGTGGCTTCTGGTGACACTTTCAGAGTCGAGGGCATGGTAGAACTCATACACAGAGCGACCCAGGAGCTCTTCAGGACTGTAGCCTATTAACTCAGTTACCCTAGAACAGGGGGTGCACACACAAACATATGGACACAATTTTGCAAATGGAAGTCCTCTTTATTTGTACTCTTTGAACTCTTTGATCTCTGGTTATTTCAAGACAATTTAATAATGATCCATTTCATATGGTCTGGTCTGCACAGCATAAGAACATAATGACTGCCGTTATGGGAGGATTTTCAGCTCGTTTGCACATTTCTGAGAAAGATTAATCCCACTTTCCCATCCCAAGGTCATTGCACTGACACTCACAACTTACCACACTCTAGTATTGTGATGTATGAGTGATTTCAGATGGAGCTTTCAATTAAGCCTAACAGTTCATCCTTAGTGGCTGACCACAGCTGTGCTGCTGTGTAAAGTGAAGCAGACTGTAATAATTATTAACTTTAACTGCATGATCATAGTAAAATGTATTTGCTTACTGATGACAGTCAAAATGTAACTCAGGGTGCCAAGTTTACTTCTGAAGTGAAAGTATACATAATATGACTTGTATATATAGGTTATATGGCATAAGAGGGAGAGGGAAAAAAAAAGATTGTATCCATTTTATTATTAAAGAGCCCTCAATTTTATATTTATAGACGTGAAGCTGCTGAATGTAAGATTTTGGAATGTTGCCCTCTTTGGAAGAAAAATGCGATTGCAAGCTGCTTACAGAAGAATTTTTTTTTTGTGATGTCCTCCTCCAGAGTGCAGATGAGGGTTGACTCCCAAACCACATTCTGCACACTAAATAGGATAAATTATCTGACTATAAAAAGCCCTAACTCCTTGCTCAGAGCCATGAATGACCTATAACATCATTCTTCATTTACAGTTTAAAACTTAAATCATACAGTGGGTCAGGTGCAATGAGCAGTGTCCCCCAGCAAGTTTAAATGAAACCTACATCACTGTCACAAAGTTTTGCCACATATAACTGGCAACAGGAAGTTTATATTTCAATTTGGATTAAGTGTATTTACTCATCATGTTGTGCCAATTGAAAATGTGTATGAATAGTTGAAAGGGGTGCAGGATGCACTATGCACTCAAACAGTGACAAGTGGTGACATCATTAAGATTTCTGACCAATATTACTTTATTCTAGGGACTGTTGTTTTTGTTTGTGATGGTTGGTCATGGTCATATCCTTCACATGGTGCTGCACTCAGACTGTAGCAGCACCCTGAACTTATATGAGCTGATTATTAATGCAGAACAGTTTGTTAGAAATTTTAGATTTAGGTTTACTTTTAGATAAATGAATCTAAAAATAAATGAATGTTGGATTATATATGAATGAATTACATAAAGGAATCTTAAAGGTTCATATAAATAAATAAATTAATCTCTTAAAATATTAACAGTTATATTAACAGGACACATGTCAGATGTCAGGGATTGTGAAAACATTATCAGTCTCTCAGGTGGCATGGTGGTGCAGTGTTTAGCAATACCAGCTCACAGCTCCAGGAACCTCAGTTCAATTCTGAGCTCGGGTTACTATCTATGTGGATTTTGCACGTTCTCCCTATTTTCATGTGGATTTCCTCCAGGTTCTCAGGTTCTTTAGTTTAAGAATAATCACATCCACTGCAACCCTGACCAGAATAAGGCTCTTACTGAAGATGAATGAATATACATATATGTAGGTCCCTTGTGCAAGTACATGGTAAATGTGTGGATCTAAGTGTGTGTGAAAGTGAGTGTTACCTCTCATCACAGTAGGTGAACTTCATATCCATGCTGTGTCGGCTGAGGAAGGTCTTGCTGTCAAATGGTGTGTCGATGTTGGAGGGGTGAGGGATGGGTTCACAGAGCATGACCACACAGGTGAGTGGTGACTCTTTATATCCGCATAGAGTGCGTGTAGGACAGCTGTTATACACCTTAAGATGACCTGTGCAGTGTAGCACCTAAGGGAGGGAAGCACTGATTCAAAAATTTTTGCAGTGGATTTGCACTTTCTGTTTACTACGTAGCAATGAATTTACTGTTCAGCAGATTTAATAACTGTATTAGAAAAATAATGTTCAAAAATGATTGTCCTACATCCACAAAGCAATTTATAACTGTGATACAATACACTCCAAACATATACAGCTGAGCAACTGATAACGCCTGATAGTCTTGTGATTTGAAATTATAACATTCTAATCAACAGAATCAACCTTTACCCATTTGTTAAAATGAATCACCATCAGACATTTTAGCCAAGCATATAATAATAATTATAACAATAAAATATCATCCCAATTACAGTCAAAACTTGTAAAACAATGTGAATAAGGGTTAATATGGTCAGCCACAAATCAAATTTGGCTCTCTACCAGATAAGTATCTTCTTTAAAGACATCATGTACCTTCCAGCTGGCTGATTTAAGGTTGACGGTGCGTCCTCGACTTGTCACAGTGCATTTCATTCTCATGAAGAAGTCTCTCTCTGTGCTCAATTCTTTGCCTTTCTTCCCCACACCTGCACCAAAATGCAACCATACACAAACTGTTACTGTTTTCACTTAGTTAGAAATAGCTGATAATTATATTAGATTCTGGTCACTATCTATCATATAAACAGTATAAGCACTCTAAGAGCACCTGTGTTAAAGTAAAGCATGCTATAATACACAAATTCCTACTTTAGGTGAGGCAACACTAACTTTCTTTTCTGAACATAATGCTTGTCTTTGACCTTTACGTCTGGAGTAAAGAATGTTCATACACAAGTGTGGACTGTTCTCTCCAGATACAAGGGTCACAGAGGCACGGGAACAACTTGAACTACAGTCTCTGGGATCTAATGGAGCTTATAAAGAAATAAATATGGAGGCAACTGGTTGGCATTGTAGCCAAGGGGGCAAAGGGCCTCTAATAATAACAAAGATACCCGGCCAAACTAAAACACAGGAGCAAGACTGCAGGAGACTTAGTAAGAGGGCCCCAGGAAGAGCAGAGGTCAAAAAGAGGGATGAGTAGATGAAAGACTGGCAGGAGTGCAGGGGTCAAACAGACAGGGTGGGCTAATATTTCTGGTTATTTTTTCTTTACATAGCTATTCTTCCTTTTTAAAGCTGCATTGTCTCTGCCTAAGCACATTATACACACAGAAGAAGAAAACTATCCATGTTTTAAAATGTAGTTAGTTTAAATATTCATTCATTTCTGAATGACATGGCAATGTTATTATTATTTTTTTCTGTTTGCTAAGTTTGCCCCATGAGCTGTTAGCTGTTAGTTAATCTAGCTTTTTTTTGTTGCATCCCTAGGGATCCCAGGCCTGAAGCAGTCTACTTTCACCTTGTAAATAAGTCTTTCGGGGTTACATCCCTACCAATGTAAATATCACTTATCAAAAAGCTGTTATAACAAATGATATATTGTGCAACCTTACACAGTGTACAACAGTGCAATCTTTTTCAAACCACAGCATCTACTTGAGTCTACATGACAAAGCAGCCACAAATAATGGATGAGCAACTACTGCAGTACCAGTGGTCATTTGTGGGTAGATGGGTTGGGAAATTACCAGGTTTGAGGCTCAGGTTCTCACGTATCTCATCATGGTCACAGGGATGGGTGAAATCAAAGATACTGTGACCTATTAGTTCAACCTGGTGAGAGATCATAAATACACAATATTATTATTCTATAGCTATCATAGGTTACACTGCATGAGAGGAGACTGACTTGTACAGTGGCTACAATGCTTATGTGTTTTTTGGGCCATGTTTTATCTCTTTATGGGGCCCTAAATGTCCCATAATGATATGAATATGTAAGAGTTTTGAGCTTGTGGTGTCTAACAAAGATAGACTTACAAACCTTTAACACTCTTTATGTCTTGACATGTCTTTGTGTGTGTCTGTGTCTATGTGTGTATGCGCATGGGTGTGCATGAGAAATAGATAAACAGAGAGAGAGAAATAGAGACTGGTGTGGCTCCAGAATGATATGTGGATACATGCTGGCTCTACATGTGACTACATGGCATTTGGCTCTTATTTACTGGCCAAAAGTGGAGCTCTAACTGGCCTGCTTTGTTACCTGTTATCTCTAGTAGCTGTGTGGGTTTGTGTGCATGTATACTTGTTTGCTTGTTTGTGTGTTCACCTGTGTCAGCCCCATGAATCTGTTGATATTCTCTGAGAGGAAGATCATGTCTCCGTCTGATGTTACCACGGAGATGAAGCCTTCTAGTGACTTCAAATAAAGACTGTCCATCTGTCTGTCTATGTCTGTTTCACTGGTTCTGCAGCCTGCAATACAACACACACACACAAAAACACACACACACAAACACACGCACATACACACAAGCACAACACACAAACACACACATATTCACACGCAGGCAGACACACACACAAACACACAAAATAATATAAAGCAGTTAAAGTGTATTTGAGTGTTGTCCGTGTGTGTGTGTGTGTGTGTGTGTGTGTGTGTGTGCGCGCACATTCATGTTGTTTTGGTTTAAGGCCATGGCTCATAGCCAAAACAAACCAGAACAACTTCATCCTGCTACTCTTAATCCTCCCAAAAACAGCAACCTCCTCTTTGTCACTTCCCTTGGGCCACTTTGACCGCAAAAACACACACACACACACATACACACAAACACCCAAACACACACATACCTAATAGTCGCTATCAATCATGTTAACTCACTTTGGATCAGAAAAAAATTCAGTGCACATGTACCAACTAAAACAAAAGGAAGTGTTTTCCTTTACAAATGCTAGCTGTAAACTTTTAAAGACTGTCTATTATGAAAATTTATGACAAAGATTCTTCAAAATTTATCTTGCATTTCTGGACAAACCATGTGTAGTCTTGGAAACCCAAACATATACCCACACAAATTACACTATATGCCCAAGAAAAAGTCTCTAAAATTACCATTAGGTAATTGTTTTCTAATTTAAATTCTTAAGTAAACTGAGTGAGCATAAACTGGTATAAACAGTGTCACCTATATCCTTAGCAAAAGCAAAACATTTTGAACGTGATGCTTTATAGCGTGGCTGTCTCCATAGGCGTGTGTGTTATAATTGTGTGTTAGTAAATGTGGTGCTGGTTCTGGCTTGGGTTCAGAGGAGGTGGAGTGAGCAGAAGAAGGAGAACACAGAGTGGCTCCACAGTGGGGGGTCGGAAGCATGTGATTGCTCCAGTGTGCTTCCTTCAGATAAGACCCATTCTCAAGGACTGCGGAGGCCTGGAGCTGGAGCTGAGCCGAGCTGGGAGACCTGCGGCCCCAGAAAAATTACACCTTTGAAAGGCTCGAGGGAACCAAGACTTTGACGTTCATTTTGTAATAAAACAAATCTTCCATTTGGTTCAAGATTTCAACAACATCTCTTTTCCCAGCCATACATGATCACAAAAATGAGCTGGTATTTGTGAAGAAAAATACCAGGCTGACTGACTGTGCTCCTGTTCCAGGGCCAAAATGGACCAAAACTATGACACTAAGTTTGTACCACAACATCTGGAACAAATGGTGCCCAACTGGATTACACTGGGGAAGAATTTTAAGCTGTCTTACATAACTCAGTGCAAGATTTAATGTTTGACAAAATGCTAAACAAACAGCTCAATAGCATACAGTGAGCTAATATTAGATCATTTCCTCTCAATCATTGAGACTGACCTCTGAACCCACAGACCGCATACAGGATGCAAATCTCTAAACCTCCAAACTCAAGCATCCTCTCTATTCACAAACAGTGGCCACACTCAGTTCTAATACTGATGGAGAATGATCATTTTCCTCACTACTTATATTCAGTGAAGTACTTATAGAAATGATTGGGTATGAGTGCATGCTAATGTGTTATAGAGTTTAAGCAATTTTCTGCAAAGTGGGCAAAGTAAATGCAAATCACTATTTCCAGCAACTGCCACTGAGCAAATATGCCAAGAAGTGAAGAAGAGATGAACCACAGAGCGAGCTTTTTCATCATTTCTTCAAAAATGTTTCCATCTGTTTCCATCGCCCTTAATCCCATATGATCTGACCAACCTTTCCACTCCAGCCAAATGCAAAGAAAGTCTGGAATATTGTCCCAATATTTGACATTTCCATGCACAGGATATAAACCCCAGCGATATAATCACATTGTAGACCAGGACTATAAGTAAATTTTGGTTTAGGCAAGTCTGGCAGTCAATTCAGTCCTTATTCTAACAGATAAAAATCTACAGAAAGACAGATTTGGTGGGATTTAACTGCTAGCCATGATAGCTTGGTTTTAACACAGTAAAGAAAGTGCTAAGCTCACACCACACACGTCCAGGAACTTGGAAAACCAAAGGGCTCCACCTAGACATTATCATATGCTGATATACATGAACACATACAACTTGCTAATTGTACCAAATGTATCATTTTAACAACCCTGAGTGACACATGTGTGCTGGTGTGTGCCTCTTGCTCTTATGTAAGAGGTGTTTCCCTAGCACCCTCACTAAGGGTAAGGAGGTACAGGGTGAGAAGGGGGGCTAGTGGCGCCAGGGCAAGCCCATGTTTTGGCTGGCCTGAAATGCAGAGAAAGCAGCAGTCATGCTCTACCTCTGTGCACACAGTACACACAGTCTGATAACACTATCTATGTACCATCTTACAATCACTGAGCTGCCATTCGACCTACATCTTACAAAGATCATGTCTTTCCATTTCTAATCATGTGTACGTTTACCTTTAGATATTACAGGTCACCAAACAACAACAACAAAAAAAAACAGATTTATCTAATAAAACAAACCAAAAGTCTGAGGTTATTTAATAAAAATGTTTCAGCAAATATCTAAGAAAAATTAATTGCTCCGCTCCCACTCACTGCAATACTGACAGGATGGAATGGATGGAACCGGATGGAATGAAAAAACCCTGTAGAAGTTCCTTTATCTGACTTCCGCAGATTCTAATTTTAAATTTAAGACAATGCAAACAATACAGACACACATTCACGCATACACACAGACACGCACACACACACATCCTGCATTGTTCAAGAAACTTCCAGAAAGTCTGTTTTTTTTCTTTGATATTAATGCAGTGCACATAAAACACACCATTTAGCTAAAGAAAAAGTATCCAAGGTCATTTGCAAACATTTTGTCTACTGCCTCCATTGACTGTGACTTTTATTACATGGCAATTTCAATAAAGTCTTTGCTCTTTTTCACCCAATGAACCCAATAAGCCTACAGCAACAGCTGGGCTAATAACCCATAACACAATCATAGCTTTGCATAAAATCAGCTCTTCTTTCTATAATGTGACTGCAACATTAATACACCCTGGCAGCAAAAAAACAAACAGTTTCCTCTTATATCAGCTCAAGTTTCCTCGTATTCAAACCTGGGGCATGCCACTGTGCTACTGGATCAAGGCATATATTATAATGCAGGAAAAAAAAAGAGTTTTAAACTTTTAGCACGCTTTCTTTATCTCTTCACTTCTTAATGAATAGATCTTATATGAGAGAACTTCAAGTATATGTGCTGTGCTTGTAAGTTTGTGCATGTGTGTATGTATATATGTTGGAATAGGGCACCTGATGTGAGGAGCTTGCATGTGCGGAGGAAGCTGATGGCCAGTCTCATGATGGAGGCCTTGTCCAGATGGGAGCTGATGCTGTGAGGCAGGGGTAGCTGGTGCGCCAGATCATAGAACACCTCCGTCTCCTTACTGCGCCTGCAGCGAGCTGCATCGCGAGATTTCTCCTTCCGTCGCTCTGACGTGCTCCTGCTGAGAGAAGGCAGGGGGAGTCAGGCCCAGTGGGCACACATACAGTACAAGCAACACTGTAGGAACAGAGCTTTCTAAATTTGGTAGAATATAATTCATTACACTGCCAGGACTCCGGGCAATTACAACCACACTCTCATAATGACATTCTTTTTAGTTGTACTACAGTTACTGAATACTGCTGCTGAGAGAAAATAAGCAGCTAACATGAGCACATGACTAATTCTGATTTGTACAAGGACTTATGTGAGGTCACCAATGCCTAATATATTCCTGCCCAACTGAAACTGGACAGAAGAAACTGGCAAGGAAAAGAAATCTAAAAATCTTTCAACTTTCTCACACAAAGGTATGACTTGACAAACACTCTATTATTATATTTCATCCTGTTAATAAATCACATTTTATTTATTAATCTGTTCTGAGAAAACCTCACACTGTTTCCAGCTTAGTGGTGACATGAACATAGTCAAACAGAGAGAATTAGTCCAGAGCGAAAGGTCAGCAACATAAACAGAGACAGATATTGATAAAGTAGCAGTTTTGCTTCTATCACCACTTTTTACTGTTGCATGAGCCACGATTTTGTCATATATACAAATATATAAAGCACTATCCTGCGAACCGGCCCTCCATCTGCACCATCCCATTCTCTAACTCCCACCCAGGTATATTTCAGATCAATGGGAAACATATGCAGTAGATAGTAAATTCATTACAGAAGCCATAGCTAATAGTTAGAAGCAATTATAAAAGATTTGCTGACAGGGGCTTCAAGAGGAGTAACGGGGTAATAAGCAGGATCTTGAAGGTGTAAAAAGTGCCTATTTATAGAGGTGTAACAATCAGACGATTTGGACTGATGCATCAATTTAAAAGACAATGACCAAGACAATGAATTGTGGCAATGAATTGAGGAAACAATCATAAACCAATTACTATATCAATTATATAGATTATAATTTATTATAAATCTAAGATAACTGGTGTGTATAAAGTATTTCTTATTTTTAAATGGATGTGTAAATAGGCCAGGAAACCAATTTACCTTACTGTAACCTTGATACACTACATGGCCAAAATTATGTCTACGCCTGACCATCACACCCATATAAGCGTCTTCCCCAAACTGTTGCCACAAAGTTGGAAGCACACAATTGTATATGATGTGTCTGTATGCTATAGCATTATAATTTCCCCTCACTGGAACTAAGGGGCCTACCCGAAATATGTTCCAGAATGGCAATGCACCTGTGCACAAAGCGAGGTCCATAAAGACATGGTTTGTCAAGGTCGATGTGGAAGAACTCAAGCGATCTGCACAGAGCCCTGAACTCAACCCCACTGAACACCTCTGAATTGGAATGCTGACTGTGTACCAGGCCTCCTCACTCAACATCAGTGCCAGACTTCACTAATGCTCTTGTGGCTGAATGAGCACAAATCCCCACAATCATGCTCCAAACTCTAGTGGAAAGCCTTCTCAGAAGAGTAGAGGTTATTATAACATCAAAGGGGGAAAGTGTGATGTTCAGGCATCCACAAACGTTTGCCCAGATAGTGTATTTTTACTGTTGACTCTGAACAGAGTTGATCACATATCGATCGGAGGCTACTAAATCAAATCGTATTATATCATATCATTCCATAGGTGATTCAGTGGTATAGTCAAATTTTGAATCTTGAATAGAAATCTTATCATATTGTATCGTAGCCAATTCAGTGGTATTGTCAAATACTGAATTGTTGCCTTAAGAATCTTAATTGTATCGTCTGGAAGACTGAGTTTTATATTCCTGCCTATTACCTTTTTTTGTATTTTTTAATTACTCATTGTGTAGCACACAATTATTCATTGTGTAGCTATCGATTGATACACATGGTATTAAATGTATTCACGTATTTCTCCAATAAAAAAAAAAAAGAAAACTCATTCTGAAATGATCAGCATATGAATTTAAATGTTTACATTGTATAGATGCAGCTATTAAAGTACTGTAAATTATTGTCTGTTTGCATGAAATTGATACGACCTTGGTTCAGTGTAGAATGTCTCTATGATACAGAGAGTAATAGCATAAGCCCAGGTCTAAAAACACTTTCTGTGTCTCATATATTTCCTCTTTAAAAGCAGGTCAAAGTCCAAAGTCTGAGGTTTCTTGTGAATATCATGATCTCCACAGCCAGATCACAGACATAACACATCATATAACCAGAATTGCATTGCCTGGGTTTTTTCTAATGATATCTAATAAAAACAGACTGTTTCAGAAGCATAAAAAAATGTGGATATCTGAAAGCCAGATCATTCCCAATGCTCATTCAGCTCAGCCATCCAACCCAGCAAGTGAGACTGAGCCAGTATACAGCAGGTGGTGTACATACACACAAGTACACACACACATACACACAAGCACACACACACAGAGAGAGAGAGAGAGAGAGAGAGAGAGAGAAGAAAAGACATAGAGACACCCTTTGATTTATATACTTTGCCCCCAAAAAGTTATATTTGCTGTACAAATGCCTCAGCCAATGAAAACAAAAGTCTATTTGTGTGACTGAACACAACCCTCAGCCTGAACCGTGGACCCATTATCCAGAGGAGTATTGTCCAGCATTACAATGCAATTTTTTTTCTTTTGTCAGCAACAAAAAAATAATCAATCTTTAAAAGGGTCTAGAATGGAAATTAAGCAAAAGAGGGCCATCCTTTAAGAATTAAGCCTGGGTCAGACACTTACAGGATAAATGCTGTATAAATAAATGCTGCACATTTTAAAATGCATCTGATGCAATCCCACAGACTGAAAATAGTCATTATCACAGAAATGCTCTTCTGTCTCCAGTTTTGAATGTACATTGGACCCTACTGTAGGTAGGTTGAAAGTCTGAGAGCAGTAGTGAAAATGCTTCTATTTTGCATTGTTTTCTAATTTAATACAACAATTTTCATTACAAATAATATTATTGATAACAGCCTGAGTTAAAAG
Organism: Pangasianodon hypophthalmus; assembly: GCF_027358585.1. NCBI lineage: Eukaryota > Metazoa > Chordata > Actinopteri > Siluriformes > Pangasiidae > Pangasianodon > Pangasianodon hypophthalmus. The sequence goes on from NC_069712.1 coordinate 21,733,994, forward strand.
TACAATCTTTGAAATAATTACATGAATTTCATAGTAGCTTAGTATTTGGAATTTCCTTTTTTTTTTTTTGCTTTAATGACAGAGTGCACTCGAGCTGGCATTGACAAGTTTGTGCAAAAACTTATGATGCAGTTTAGATCAAATCCATCAGACAGTAATTTGAACACATGCTTCAATAGAAGAGATTAGGCATTAGGAAAATCTGACCTTTTGTACAAATCAGTTAACATGGTCAATAATAGTAAATATTCAACATACTGAACATTTACTTTCTTTATTTTAAATATTTTGAAAATTCTAAAACCTTCTGTCTATTTCCAATTTTAAATGGAAAAAGAAAAATCCCAGATTTTCAATGTGGTCTTAGAGTTTTGGACCGCTGTATATATACAAAGTATAAACTTCAGGGATGATAGGGATGATATGACTTCCACTCACTTGTACACACATATATACAATACAAGCAGATGCACAGGGGCACGCGCGCACACACACACACACACACACAGCAGCAGCAGCACAAGAAACCCCTATTTTGCTTTGACTTGAACCTTTATCAGTGCAAAAAACAGTAGTGACAACAGAAACATCCAAGTTAAAAACTGTGTTTACCTTTAGGCTAGCGCTTGGGATCATGGTATAGCTTAAGTTACATCAAAATGGCTTCCAAATACTGGAAATATTCATTTCAAGTTCATTCATCCATCTTCAGGCCAGGGTTTGCACGGGATCCGGAGCCTATCCCTGGAATTCTTTGTCCTAGGTGGGTGAATTCACCCTGGGTGGAATGCCAGTCTATTGCAGGGTGCCATGCACACACTCATTCACATCTATAGGCAAGTTACCATAGCCAATCTGCCTACTTGCATGTTTTTGGGAGGTGGAAGGAAACCAGAGAACCCAGAAGAAACCCACACAAACACAGGGACAACATGCAAACTCTACACAAACTGCAACACAAGCTCAGGTCAAACCAAACACCCTGGAGCTGTGAGGTGGCAATGCTTCCCTACCACATTTAGAAATTGACTTGATGCCTCATTACCATCTGTATTTCGCAGTGATGAGATTGGGGTTGGGATGATGTCCTAGTCACACAACTGAGTCCGTAAATTTCCAATGTTACCAGAAACTTCACCCAAAAGACCCCTATCCCAGATGCCTGGTTCTCTTTCCCTGGCCACAGTACAAAAGAATCAGAAGTGGACAATGTCAGGTCCAAGAATTGCATCACCAACCAATATAATATGACCAGCATATTATACTGAACAGCGGAGGCTTAATGACGGTGGAGAGGTTAAGGGTAGCGACATGGAAAACAGGCCCTGACTAATTCATACCACAAGTGTTGGGTAAGTGAGATGTCTTTAGACGTTTTTTCCCCCCAAAATTACTGCCATAATGTCTTCTCATCACTCAATTTTCATTGTCTTCTGTGGTATGACACAAACTAGTTTTATGAGAAGAATGACTCCCTAAATGACGCTGGCCCTATTCCATCTCCCGCAAGGCCAGAAACGGTCACCTGACTCAGCCAGCTAGAGCTTAACTGGAGTTGAATCATGGGAAACTGAGCCCCACTGAGACTGCATTACTGCATTACAGGAGGAGGAGGAGGAGGAGGAGCCTTTGCATTATAATTTATAAGAAACTTTATTAATTAATTCCCTTCACTATCTGTTTGGTCAGGCTAGTCATTACTCTCTGCAAATAAGTGAGGATGTTTCACAGAAAAATCACCAATGCTTTGTGAAGAATAGGAAAGAATGATTTTTTTTTCTGTTTTTTTGAATCAATAGTATGTATAGTATGTACCAATATACGATAAATAGGCAGTGCTATGAGCTGTAATGTGCTATAATTTGTACACAACATTAGTTTTAGGTTGATTTTATCTGTAATTTTCAAAAGAGAAAAAATCCAATGCCTTCCAAAACTTGAGTCCTTTAGAGTGCCTTCAACAGTGTTACACAATAACAGCATTGTATCTTAAGATACTTTTACTGATAGCAAAGCACGTCATGTAGTTGAAATCTGTTCTTTGCCCAATTATCCACTTTGTGTGCAGCCTTGCATATAAAGAGACAGGAAATGAAAACTGATGTTAAGCATTAAGTGACGTTCTACATTTTCTAAATTTTTTCTTTTTAATATACAATTTAGTGTATGGCCAGCTTTATGGCATTAAAAAGGTAAAGCCACACCTACTGTAATACACCTGTGACACATTATTACAGCTTGTTATGGCGACCAATCACCAAAGCACATGACACATGGTTACGCTTAACCGAAATGTCAGCCAATCCTAATTAATCTTTAAACATTACTTCCTTTGTATGGGAAACTAGTGTTTTATGATCTTTATCAACGACCCTTTCATTCTCTGGGATAACTAATATTAATATACCCTTTCCTATGACCGTGCAGCAAAATGGCAGTGAGCCAAAACAGAGTTGCTCATGATAATCCCTACATTTGTCCAATCTAAGCAAGCCTGGAAGCACATTAAACTGTAGTGTTGCTCTGGCCTCTATTAGGAATGTGCTGACATAGGGTTGACTAATCAGAGTTTGCAGTATTATCACAATATTGCATTTTTAAAAATGCCTACACACTCCCATGTACAAGTTTTTATTGCTCAATATTTTAGCCATAAACTAAGAAGCATCTCATTTGTGATTTTTAGAAAAGGCTTATTTGTACCTTTCTAATTTCATTAATAACTACTGGCAACATTTTTGCAGTTAAACAAATCACACTTGTTCCTGATTCTGCTACAGGGAAAATAACTTTTCTATCATGGCCAAACCAAACAATGTTACTTTATTCATACGTCTTCATGGCATTCATATTCAGCCAGTACTATGTAGATACCATGCAAAATATTAACTATTAACATTAAAATTAAGAATGATGAAATGTCATAAAACTCAAAACATTACCTTCTTTAAAAGATTACTGACATGCTTTTCAGGTGTGGGCTTTGCACGTATGTATATGGATGTGTTTGTATGTGTGCGAAAGATATAGTTTTATTGTGTGAGATTTTTCAGGGCATAATAACACTCGTCTTTGTCATCTGAGTTTTATACTGATGATATAAAAACATTGTGATCCACTTTCCCTTGACCTTCTACACTAAACCAAGTACTCCTCTACTTGCAGAATGCACGCATACACGTTACTCATGTACTGATAAAAATGTTCTTTTAAAAAAAAGGAACGTTTTTTTAAGCCCAAAGTGTTCATGGTTGATGAAAAGAAGAGAATGCAAAAGGGAATGAGAATGACGCCTGAAAAAAGGCCATATGTATAAAACTAACTGGAAGAGACAACATATTTCTAAATAAAATAAATAAAATAACTAAATAAATATAAATAACTAAATAAAAAATGAATGAATGAATCAAAGAATGACACTAAGATAAATCATGTCAGATCTTTTCCCACCTTTAATGTGCAACTGCAAAGTACACAAATAAAGTGAAAAACAATCAGGAACTTTTTTAGGGAAAAAAGGAAAAATAAAAAATTTTAAATGCACACCCCTAAACTAATAACTTGTTGAAGCATCTTTTGATATTATTACACCACTCAGTCTTTTTGGCTAAGAGTCTATCAGCATGGCACATCTTGACTTGGCAATATTTTCCCTCTCTCTCTATCAAAAACATTGTAAGGGCATCTCCTGTGCCAGCTCGCTTCAGGTCACCCCACAGATATTTAGTTGGATTCAGGTCTGGGTTCTGGGTAAATCATTCAAAAACATTGATCTTTTTTTGGTTAAGCCATTCCTTTGTTGATTTGGAGATCTGCTTTGGGTCACTATCGTGCTAAAAGTGAAATTCCTTTTCATTTTCCGCTTAGTAGCAGAATGTTTTGCACCAAAATCGACTGGGATTTGTAGTTATTCATGATTCCCTCCACCTTGATAAAACCTGCAGTTCTGGCAGAAGAAAAGCAGCCCTAAAGCATGATGCTGCCACCACCATGCTTCGCCTTGGGTATGGTGTTCTGTTGTTGATGTGTTTTTTGTTTGTTTGTTTTTTGCACCAAACATAACTTTTGGAATTATGGAATTATTATACATTTTCGAATTGGTCTCATCAGACCATAACCCATTTTGCCACATGGTTTGGGGTGATTTAGTTGGGCTGGGATGTTTTTTGTGAGAAAAGGCCTCTGTCTAGCCACCCTACCCCACAGCCCAGACATGTGAAGAATACGAGAGATTGTTTTCACATGCAGAGAGTAATCAGTACTTGTCAGATATTCCTGCAGCTAATTTAATGTTGCCGTATGTCTCTTGGCAGCTTCCCTGGTAAGATTTTGTCTTGTCCTTTTGTAAATTTTGGAGGGACATCCTGTTCTTGGTAAATGTCACTGTGGTGCTCCATTTTCTCCACTTGTTGATGATGTCCTTCACAGTGTTCCATGGTCTATCTAATGTTTTGGAAAAAAATTTTTGTACCCCTCTCTCTCATTTGACAAGTGAGACCCTGTACAGGCTTTGTAAGATCTATGCGGACCATGGCTTCAGGAGTCAGGTGAAACCAAGGAGATGTCAAGAAATCCTACAGAAACAGCTGGTCTTTATTTGGGGTTAATCAGAATAATTTCATTGATGACAGCTGTATGATAATTACTTTTGAACATGATATTAATTGTGATCGGTTCATTCTGAACACAGCCACATCCCCAATTATAAAAGAGTGTGCACACTTATGCAACCAGGTTATTGTAACTTTTTTTAATTTTGCTATATCCCTAAAATGTTTCTGATTGTTTTTCACTTTTTTAAACGTTGTCATTTCACATTGAGGGTGGAAAAGGTTCTGACATGATTTATCTTTGTTTCATTTTTTACATCACAAAAGCCATTTTAGTAGGGGTGTTTAGACTATATAGTTAATATGTCACAGCAGGCAACAGTATAAGACTTCAGCAAGTTCACACAACAACCAACAATGACTCATCTAAACATTGTTCAGACTCCTTTAAAGCAACCTTTACCCTACATTACGTAATGTTTACCAGAACACAGACATACCTAGAGAAACTCGTTATTTAAAAAGAAAGATCATCTTTCAAAACTGAGGGACCATAAAATAGCAGGGTAGAGACTTCACAAAAGAGAACAAAAGTATAAATTTGTCATCTTTTACAATTCTGTAATTCTAAGTGCTCCTTTTGGTGCAGCACAAATCTTACATTCAGCTCATTACATAATGGACAAATGAGAACTTTTGCATTCTCTATGGCTAGAAGAGTGGAAGCATATCTGTGAAGTACATCAGATACCTGAGGGACAGAACACATGAACAGATGCCAAGTAAGATAACTGGGACTAAGAGCTGTCTTTCTACACAGCAGCCATTTCTACACTGATAACTATCACTACGCTGGAGATCGATCAAACCACTCTGAGTGGCACAGAGGGACACAAATCTAGGAACTGTTGTCAAATACAATTTTGGACAAGGTTTGAATTTATTACTGTACAATCGCATCAATACTACATTTTTGTTTCACTAATTGTTAAATTATAACCAAGGCTTAATGTTAGCCAAGTGACACATTAATATACACTGATTTGTACTTAACCTGTAAGTTTCGGGAAGACAGTGATTAAGCACCTTATTGCTGTTGATAGACTAGGCTCCCTGGTGGTCTAGCAGCTAAGGCTCCCACGCTCTCATAGCCGCAGTCCAGGTTCGATTCCCGGGCAGGGAACCAACCCAGTGCACTCTCAGTGCCAGTCCGGGACAAAATGGGAGGGTTGTGACAGGAAGGGCGTCCGGTGTAAAACCTGTGCCAAATCAAACATGTGGACCAATGATCTGCTGTGGTGACCCCTAACGGGAGCAGCTGAAAGAACAACAACATTGCTGTTTATAGACTTATAGTTAAGTGCCACTTGAACTATTTCTGAGAAACTGAGCTATGTTGTATGGGATTGAAATGCAAGCTATGCCAGTTTGATGAATGCAGATGCACAGTCCTTCCACAAGACGTGCACAGAGCAGCCGGAACTGAAAATTAGAGAAACACAAATTGTCTAAGCAGCCACTGCACATAAGGTTTCGTGAAGAAACACACATAGCCACATGAATGTACTGTAGGACATTTGTTCTTCTACAAAGGTGACTAAATTAAGCCTTGTGTCCCCTCTGCCATGCTAGCCATGCTAATGCTGGCCGAAGCTCAGCTGGAACTCTGAGCTGACCTTCAACCTGCAGATCAACAAGCTGCTTCTGACCACATTCAGTGTTTGTAATTGTTAAACTGTATTTGCCTTGATGGACATGTATGCCCTCCTACTCTGATAACTACAGTAAAAATAAATATTTGGTGGACTGATTTGATATTACAGGAACAATCTTGTTCATGGTTCAATAATGCCAGAACAATCCAGTTTTCTCTCCCGCATTCCACTGACGAGTGTTAATGAAGTAATAAGATAACAGTGTAGTAATAATAGAAGTAATAAGACTTTTAGCGCAACTCTGGAATTGCTCAATAACTTTGACATTCAAGGCCATGAATCCCAATACACAATGGCAAATCTCTCACTGGTATAGGTATGTCATGAAACCGCTACCTGAACCGTGTCTTATGAAACTAAACCAGACGTGGCAACATGCTATTTTCAACCCAGTGCAATGTACTAATGGTGCATAACTAGAGAAAAGGTTGCCTTCAAATGACTCATGCCCAGTGCATACCATGCACGCTGTTCTATACTTGGGAAGAACAATAAGTAAATTACACTACAAAAATGGACAAAATTGACTCTTTCTGAATATGTGCAAGATAAAATTGCGCTTTCTCAAATGTTTCTTGCAGCAACCTAGAATATTTAGCTCATAACACTCTGTCCAAAAGTCCATAGTGGTTTCAGTGCTTAAGGGTTTTTCTTGTATAGTTAGTGTTTTGAGCTTCCTAAAAGGGGATGTTTTGCACCTTTTCCAATAGGGAAACAATATTAACGGGATCTACATATAATCTTTAAAGATTGCCCTTGAGGGACAGCTGAAGAATCCTTTGTGGTTCTAGATTTTACAATTTTTCCTAACAATTTATTAACCTAAAGAAGAACTTTTCTTTCTCACGTATTGAAATATGGTAATGCAAGTGATATAAATGAACATGGAAAAAAAATGTATTTAAAATTTTTATAACCAATCTGTAGATTCAAGTGAGAAGCTGGACCAGAAACACAGGTTCAGCGACAGATGCATATCTAGAACAGTTAGTTAATACTTTACTATTATTAAATTTAGGTGTCAGGTGGATATTTCAAAAGATATTTTGCCTGAGTAAGGTGCAGTCTCATTATCTTTATTGAAACCAATACTTTCGTACTTGCTGCAGGCTTTCCAAATATTTGGAAAGCCTGCAGCAAGTACGAAAGAATTGGTTTCGTACTTGCCATTTTAAAAATGGTTTTTCATGTCAAGTAGAATAGTTTCAGGCTCCATAAAGAGACACCAATGAGGCATTAGTGTTTTTTTAATTATTAATTTTTTTATGAGTCACAATGACTTTGCTCTTTCAGCCCTGCATTTACAGCTATGTGCAATCATTGCTACAATTTACAGATTATACAAAATACATATCATTTGAATTTACACCTCTAATACAAAGTACTTGAATTTACACTTCTATAGCTTTTGACTTTACGAAAGAGGTGTAAAGAACAGAAATGAGGTGCAAATAACAGAAATGCAAACCACACCTGAAAAGCATCCTCATCTATGTATGTTACAGATCACAGCATTATTAACCTCTCTACCCCTGTGAGCTCTCTCTCGCTCTGTGTTTTTAATCAAAATGTCACCGGAGAGCTTGCATGTCTCTGGGTAGCCTCGGGTGGAGCTCAAAAATCACAGCAGCCATCTGCTCCTCTGCCACACAACTATTTTCATAATAAGCAGCACCACGCTTTGGGCTATACGGCAGCCAGACAAGAAGAAATCCACAAAACTGAATTAACCAACCAGGCATGGGCACAGAGAATGAGTCTCTCACCATACTTCCCCGTTGATACTGCCTTCATATTTGACAAAGGCGCATTTATTTTAACATTTTCCCAATGAATAATTTCAGTACGACAGAGCCCTTTAACCATAACAGTACAAGTGTAATTGTTCACATCGGATGCATCATCCTTAACTTTTTCATCGCTGAGAGGCATTCAGGCTCCAAGAACTATAAAACAATGGACAAACCATCTGAAATTCCTCAACCTTGCTCACTTATAAGCAGTTTTCCTGTGATTTTGGCCTCTTACTAAACACAAACTGCAAAAAATGCGTCCCCTGCTAATCTCTGATCCCCTGGAACAGTTTGTTCTCTCACACTGCAAAACAGTCAACATCGGCACAACCTCTCTCACTCATGGGAACAGAGATAGACGAATGGTATGACACACGTTGGACATGGGAGGACATACACATGGGAGGTACATACATACAGATCACATAACCATACAGTAGAAAACAGTTTGTTATCTGGGATCATCTGAAATAAGATAGCGCTGTATGCTGCAATTAAAGGAAGTGGGAGACTGGTGGACAGGAAAGACCAGGAGATAGGCTTCTTAGGCAAAGGAAAGTTCTGATCAAGACCAACCAATATGCCATATGAGGAGGTGAAGGCTGAAAAAAGACAGACAAAAAAGAGAGCATAATCTCTCAAACTAAAAGCTTTGTATGTGCCCCTGCTGTTAGCCGAGGGTGGGGATTTAGGGGCCTAGATTCACATTCTCTCCAGAGATCCTGTCACAATAAACTGCACATTTTTGTAGAGTCAGACAGCTGGGAGAGAATTCTCTGCTCTCAGCAATCATCTCAATCTCCTCTAGAACATCAGCCCACATGAGACCAATACAATACCACTAAATGTCAATTAGAAAATTTTCTGAATGGTGCTGAGATGGCAAGATCAGAAAGCATGCACACAACTTCATATCACTATCCTGTTACATTAGCTGACTCTGTTTCTCCCATTAACACTCAGCCAGTAGAAAGTGTATCCTCTAATTACCTGTAAAACCTGAGAGATGGAACAGAAGGCATCTGTTCTCAGCAGAGCTGTAAGCTGGGCATCTCTGTCTGAGGACTGAGAGGCTCTGAGGTGGCAGGGACAGAGCTTGGATAGAGCACTGGCAGTGCTGGCACTGAGAGCCCTGGGAAGCAAGCCAGCGTTTGCCCTTTGGCCAGGGGATTGGAGAGCTCAGTTTAACAGAGATGAGTGCTGAGAAGTCTCTCACTTCCTCTGCATCTCAATATCCAACAGGAAAATGAAGACAGTGTAAATTAACTGGCCCATACTGCTGTCGAACTTGAATGTTCATGTCATGTATAATTGGTATACGTGATGGTGTACTGCTCGAAGCAAGCACAAAATTATTTTTTAACGGATATCTGTGTACAAATAGGCAACATACAGCTGAATTTCCTCAAAGGCTCCCTAATGATTCTTTGAACATTTAGATCCCTTTTCAATTGGGGAAAAACCTTGAGAAACCTTAAGGGCTCCCTCACAAGAACAAACAGAAGTATCTGTTAGAGTTCTGGATTTAACCATATTCTCAGCGAGTACCCACAACTGCCTTCAGCTCATATGGGCATAATGATAAGTATACAATTGTAACTTTAACAAAGATTACTTATCACACAATCATACAGGCTTAACTGTTATCAAAATATGTAGAAAAAAACTGTGTCTACTGAAGGATATGAACTTTCAAGTATTTCTCTTTTAATTCTTTGAAATATGGGGCATATTTAATTAGCTAATTTAATGCACAGTCTTAAAGCATGCATCAAAATAATAAAACATGCTCTATATAAACAGTATTCTTCAACAACAGCTCAAAAATCAACAACATCTCAAAGATGGAATTCCCTAAATTATTTAATGGCAGATAAATTACACAGAACACCACACCACACACACACATCTCTAGAGGTACAAGATGGCTGACACATTTGTTGCAAAAGCCTACTCACTCCCGTTCGGCCCCTGTCCCTTAAGGAAATGCTCAACTGTTTTTGCATTCCCCTCTGAATTGCAAGATCCTGATACTAAAGATACATGCTCTTCAATTAAGTGTAATACCAATGTTTGTGTAAAGTTTCCCTCCGAATGATCTGATAAAGGCACAGAGAGCATGCAGGGAACTACCAGTCACGCAGCCAGAGCAGACTTTTAGGCGCTTTGTCTACCAAGCACACACGCGCAAACACAGTGAGGCTAAAACTTTCAGCTTTTTCTTTAAAGAGACATTCCACTAATATTTTAAAATTTTAGGATAATTGATTTAGGAAGAAGGAAGCAGTCATGCAGAGTGTTCTGAAGAAAAACCATCCATTGTCCCAAAATTGTCTAAAAAATTGTCTGGAAATTTCCCAGCGCAGATGTCTTTACAATATTCATAACAAGAACCTCCCCTCACAGCGAAACTACATGCATCTTCTGAGATTTTAGATTTCTCTGCAAAACAATCTGAACAATCCAGTCCACTAAGTGTGGCCTGTACAAATTATTCTGTTCTCATGAAGATTTATTTATAGGCTTCCTGGACATGACAGGCACAGGACAACACGTCCTTAGATGTTGAATCAGCATTACATATCAGGAATGGAAAAGCCTTAGTGGAGTGACTTTTGAAATGTGAACTTAATTTGTATAATTTCATGATTTCACAGTGATTTTAACTTCCATTAAAAATGCATAAATAACTAACCAATGTAATAGTCATATCTGACACTGAAACCTGCTGTTTTCCAAGTAGAATTTCCAATATCAAAAACAAGAGAAAAAAAACATGTAGTGTGTCTGTATAATCCAAAAGGTTATTATTTTATATATATATATATATATATATATATATATTTGTGTGTGTGTGTATGCAGGTTTAGGCTGCAACAACAACCCCCCCAAAATATATACTATTATTATTATTATTATTATTATTATTATTATTATTGCTGTATTTCTGTGGTGAAAATAAGTAATGGATAAATATATATATATATATATATTATATATATATATATATATATATATATATATATATGTGTGTGTGTGTGTGTGTGTGTAGGTGTGTGTATGCAGGTTTAGGCTAAACAACAACCCCCCCAAAAAATATATTATTATTATTATTATTATTATTATGGCTGTATTTCTGTGGAGATAATAAGTAATGGATATATATATATATAAATACACACATATATATGTGGTATTTTGATACTATATATTTTATCTAACTATCTGTAAACTGCATATGAGGATGGCACACATGAACATGATGGCACACATGAACACATGAACATGAGCCAGATGTTACCCGCATATTCACCTTCCAAAGACATAAATGAGCACAACCCCTTAATATTAAAATTACAAAATATAACAAAGACAAGACTGCATGCACAGTTCATGTGATACAGACTGACCTGCATTAATTTAACCACAATTATACACGTGTCAGATTACGTCAATGCCACAGCAATCTGAGAACTCCTATCTCTCTCTCTCTCTCTCTCTCTCTCTTTTCTTTTTTCTGCCCATAAATTTCTCACCAAGGACAATAAAGACAGACAACATGCAGGGGACACCAGTGAGGGTTTTGTGTGTCACTGAGCAGCGTGAGCAGTATGAGGACAACTTTATTTAGAAGAAAAAGCCTGAAGAAAGTGAAAAATAAAAAATTATTTTAAAAAATCGGGTATGCAAAAAAACCACTGCATTAAAGTTAGCATGAGGCTTTGAATGCACTAATGTGTAATTAGCTTTATATAAGCTAAATATTTTTAGGTAACACACAGCACAACCTATACCAGGTGCTCGTGGAAAAGCAATGCAATAATGCAGCAGCAGCAGCAGGTGTTGTAATTCCCTGCACTCTTCCCTGATCTGCGCCCATGCACGCGCTTTCTCTCAGTATATCTCTCAGTATATCTCTCAGTATATCACTCAGTATATCACTCAAACTGCATGCAACTTTTCACCTACACTTGTTCTGCTCTACCTCTTATACACTCTAGGTGACTGATAAGTAACACGTGATTCAGGGCAATCTTATCCACTCACCTTTTCTTGTCTTTCTCGGCTGTCATCTTCAGAAGTTACCTCTCCCTCACACACTGGCTGTTCCAGTAATTTCTCCGAAATTCACACACGCGCGCGCGCACATACACACACACACTTCCACACACACACACACATATACACACACACACGCACTTCGGTCTCGATGATATTTTGACAATGACAAATAATAACTCCTGGGTGTGTGCAGGTTTAGGCTAAACAACAACAACCCAAAAAAAAGAAAAGTTACGCGTGTTTGTTTTCAGTTAAAAAAAAAAAAAAAGAAACACATAAAATCCACTCCGGATTCAATCAGAGAAAAATTGAGGCTATACAGTCTCAGAACACTGCCAAGGATCGTATAGCCTTCCAGCAGTTAATCACAGGTACAATCCGAGCACTCCACAGCGCTGAAATGACAAGGTCGCGCTTTTACCGGTCTGAAAAAACTCTGAAGAACTTTGTACCTCTTCAGCGCACACACTCCTACACTCATACACACTTCTACACACTTCTACACACTCACACACAGGCGACCACAGCGCTGCGACTCAGCTGGTCGGCTGCCAGCACTGAGGTTTAATCAGCGCGCATCGGGATTGGTCAGTTTGCTCTCTAAGCCACGCCCACACCCCGCGTCATACTCACAAAATCTGACAGCTATTAGCGCCAAAGTGTTCCAAACTGTGTTGACAAAAGTAAATGTCCACATTTAGTGGTAAGTCACGCTGAATGTGTCGTGTTGCCCTCCTCAGTTTACACTACAGTTTGTTTTTTAGACTACTTCAAAGCATTTAAAAAAATAGAATTCTGAATTTTTCTTATAATTCAGTCATTACCCATATAATTACCTTATCTTTGTCAATATAATTACCATATCAAGAATTGTATCTTTGTTATGTATTAATTAACATTTTGTCATAAAAAAATGACATTTATTAAAATGACATTTATTAACTTATAAAGCATTCTTTGGGGTATTTATCTAAATTCTTTGCCAGTGTGAAATACCAAGGACATTTGCAGCAAAGCAAAGGTACACATCACATTTCTCACTTTTGGAGAGGTTCTGCGCTCTGGCCATCATATTTTTCATTTTCGTCAGTCTCGATAGGCCAAGGACCTGCCGCATGCATCTGGAACTGGAACTGGTAGAGGAGCAACTTCTTTTTTTTCTTCTCAAAATATCAAGGCGATATTCCAGGTGGTCTAGTGGCTAAAGATCCCACGCTTTCATTGCTGTGGCCTGGGTTTGATTCCTGTTCAGGCAACCAACCCAGCCACTGCGAGTGTACTCTCAGTGCCAGTCCCAAGCCCAGATTTTAAAAAAAATTAATAAATAAATAAAATGGGAGGGTTGCATCAGGAATCTAACAACAAATAGAACATGTGGGCCAATGATCTGGTTTAAAGAATCATGTCAATGTATTAATTATTGATCATTTGTCTTTATTTTTGCCTGTCCAGTTTCATATAGAAATAAGTCAGAATGTGATTGCCACCATTTCAACACCATACAATATAAAGTTTTAAGACAGATGCTTTTTATTTGATGGAGACTCAAATCCTTTCTTAGAACAGGATTATGTGCTCAGTTTGATCAACACATAGCTTTTCCGCAAATGTAGTGGCAATGCATTTTTTATATACAAGATGTACAGATCATTAATGATATTGTTGAAGTGCTGGATAAACCCTTGTCGAAAGCATGGATGTAGATGGTTCAAACAGGAGGTGTACACCTACTCAACTGCTGCATCTGGTTCTGTAAAACACACGATTCATGCCATTGTAACAAGATAATCAACATTATTCACTTCACCTGTAAGTGGTTTTAATGTTACCGCTGATCGATGTGTGTGTGTACATATATATATATATATATATATATATATATATATATATATATATACACACACTACTGTGCAAAAGTCTTAGACACATGCAAGAAATGCTGTAGAGCAAAGATGCCTTCAAAAATAATTAAATTAAATGTTTCTACATTAAAAAAATACTATAAAGAGCAGTAAACAGTAATAAATGACACAAAGTCAATATTTGGTGTGACGATACTTCGCTTTAAAAAAAAAAAAAGAGGAAATTAGCTGTTTTCCTGAGCATCTTGTAGAACCAGCCACAGTTCTTCTGGATGTTTGGAATTCCAAAATGTTTTTGTACTGAATCAATAATGTAGAAGTCATAAAATAAAAATCTATGACAAAGTTTATACTAAAAAAAATAGGGTGCCTAAAACTTTTGCACAGTATTGCGTATATATATATATATATATATATATATATATATATATATATATATATACATACATACATATATATATATATATATATATATATATATATATATATATACGCAATACTGTGCAAAAGTTTTAGGCAGAATATATATATATATATATATATATATATATATATTCTGACCTGCCTAATACTGTGTAGGTCCCCCTTGTGCTGCCAAAACAGCTCTGACCCATCGAGGCATGGACTCCACAAGACCTCTGAAGGTGTTCTGTGGTAGCTGGCACCAATAAATCAGCAGCAGATCCTTTAAGTCCTGTAAGTTGCGAGGTGGGGCCTCCATGGATCAGACTTGTTTGTCCAGCACATCCCACAGATGCTCGTTCAGCTTGAGATCTGGGGAATTTGGAGGCCAATTCAACAACTTGAACTCTTTGTTATGTTCCTCAAAGCATTCCTGAGCAATTTTTGCAGTGTGACAGGGCGCATTATCCTGCTGAAAGAAGCCACTGCAATTAAGGAATACTGTTGCTATGAAGGGGTGTACTTGGTCTGCAACAACGCACACTGCCTTCACTGGCTTGCCTTCTTCCCATAGTGCATCCTGGTGCCATCTCTTCCCCAGGTAAGCAAAGCACATGTGCCCTGTCACACTGCAAAAAATTGTTCAGGAATGGTTTGAGGAACATGGCAAAAAGTTCAAGGTGTTGGCTTGGCCTCCAAATTCCCCAGATCTCAATCTCACAGAGCACCTGCTGGACAACAAGTCCGAGCCGTGGAGGCCCAACTCACAACTTACAGGATTTACAGGACTCATAATAATAATAATAATAATAATAATAATAATAATAATATTTAAATATACTTTCTTAGAAGCTTGTGCATTTGATATTTTTTGCCTATTATTGCCTATTTTACACCTCAGCTATTAACCTGAGTACACAGGGCAGTATAAAGGATAATCAGGCCAAATGTGAAGCCTCCAGTGCACAAACATCTTACAAAGTAATTCTGATAATTCAACTCAAGACGTGAGGAGTGTGTGACATTTCTCATGCCTCAGGATGTTTGAGACCTCTGTTGAAATGGTTACCTTTGACAAGGACAGTTCTTCACTTTGGTCACTGAGAGCCAGGAATTCGAATGAGCATTTTAAGAATTTCTCCATGGAGCACAATGCTTTCTACAGTCTTACGGTATTGTAAAACAAGACCATAATCTAACCTAGTCATAATTACACACACACAAATACACACACACATACACACATTTTGTTAGGTATCTAAATAGATAGGTAACATTTAAGCTATAGAACAATGTAAGCTGCTAGATAAATGTTAACGGTTAATGTCAGCTACAGGTGAGGTACAATGTGCTAGCATCTGTTCCTAAAACCCAGCAGGGAGAGTTGGCAAAATTGTCTTGTCAGACATTGGTGACTAAAATAAAGATTTACCCAGTGACTGGCTGATGTGGTCTCTGGTTGCAGCCGTATGGTCACAACGGGATTAGATTAAATCATTTTCTGGCACAGATATTCCACATTTGCAAACACTATGCAATTTTTGAAAAAATAAATTGGTCTACTTCTGACACAACAATAAATCTGTCATAAACTCAGCTTCTTAGCTGTTGTGGAAAGTTTTTATCCAGTAATTAGCATGGCCTGTCTTGCCATATTGGAACCTGATTGACTACGTGTTGCGTAACAGAGAAGCATCTGCCTGCACATGATCAATCCTAACTTAGATTCAGCAGTGACAACTTTCACATCTTGCTAATTTCCAAGAAAATGAATCATAATAAAAAGGTATTTTAATGTTCACAATGGACACAGCAATATCTAACTAAACATACATTATTTCGGTCAATTGATTTATACATCAGATCTATGCTTTTTTTGATGTGAATAAGAGTGTGTATCAGTATTAAACACACTAGTCTTCACAAGTGGAACAATAACTAGATTTTAGACCATCTTATTTAATAGGCTCCAAAACAAACAATCCACATTCACATCTTTTGAGTACAGTACAATTGGCACAGTAAAATGCATACAATAAACATGGCAATGATGAAAGGCCAGAGAAAAAAACATTTAAAAAAAAGTTATGTGACACACTGTACAGTTTCACAACACAATACAATGAAAGAAAATGCTTACATACACATGTATGATACTTACAGTGATATAATACACATAACTTACATTAATTTGCACTGTACCTCTGTTTGTACATACATAATACGCAATCAGACAGAGATAGATTTGCATTTTCCCAAGAGGTACTTCTTGTAGACATGTATATATATGCTTATTTTGCTATTTTGTTTGTACTTGTTAATGTGTACAACAGCCTAAACGTGATTCCTATTTAGAGTCATCTGTATATATAAAACATTTATCATAACATTTTAAAATGTGTAACACCCTAGGCAAAGTTGGCAAGGAAGTAGTGAGGACTCTTTTGCAGAATTGCAGTGAAAGAAGTAGCAAAGCAATGCAAAGACACAGAAACTGACAGCCCACTGATGAACCACATGCAATTTTATTATGTGTCAAAAAAGGAGAAAGAGTATGGCTAAAGCCAGTCTAGTGGGAGTCTTTGCTGTGGAACAAGAAATCTTCAAAAGAAGCCTCAAAATAATAGATCTGAAAAAGACTACTGAGCTCGGCAATAAAATAGTAAATAAGAAGTTTGTAAGTAAGTAATGCTGTGCTGTAAACACTTCTACAATCACTGGCACCTTTTTTTTGTGATCATGGCGCAAGCTCAAATAAACGGCTCAACACTTCAAACTCCCACGACCCACTAGCTTATGCTTTCTTAAATACACAGCTTTTAATATTAGTTTTGAATAATTTCTAGTGGATACTGCATGATAGGTTTCATGATACTGTAAAAACTTAAGGGGTTAAAATTGCGATGTTACGGCCTTTTAATCTTTATGCTTTTAATTTATTACTTATTTATATATTGATAGTGTAACCTAGTGGAGAGTAGCATTATTGTGAAAAAGTGGGTGTGGAGTACAGTGAATACATTGTCAAAAGGAGTGGATAGGCAACATTCAATCAAATCAACCCTCACTCACTTTCAAATCCAAGTATGCGCCCAGAACAATAAACATTTTCTTAATAATAGAAGAATTAATTCATAGAATACTAGACTGGCTGACAGAACCTCACTCACACCTGTACCACTCTGTGGCTTTTTATTGACCAATTCCTCATCTCTATGACTGCAGTAATATTTGTTTGGGGAAGAATTACTTTTGTTTGATGTTCAAAAATAAGTTTTGTTTGACTATATAATGTTCTGTGTGTAATTCTGGCCAACTGCCAAATTTACATTTAATAGCTAAGTTGTTCATTTTTGAGTATAAAGTCATTCAGGTTGTTGTATTTAGGTAATCGTTGGGTGACGTATCATGTTTAGGTTAAAGTGGAGTAACTTATAGTGTTCAGCAACAAAAACAGGTTCTAAAAACAGGACCCACATTTAAAGCACTTGTCTGAACGTTTCGTAATATAAGTGCAATTTTAGACCCAAGTGAGTTTGAAAATACCACTGTGTCACTAGATTTTAAAAGTCACACCCCCAACTGCTCCACTCCACCCACATTAGCACAGATGCCTTCATTTATGACCCTAAATATAGCAACTGAGTGCAAACTGGAAAAGTTGTCTTACACCCAAATAAATGAGCAAATACACTGATGTTAGTCTAGGTACACTTGCACCAGCACAAAAAAAGCACCCTCTGCACTGGCCAACTGAAAAAGCCACCAATAAAGAATAATCAGCATATCATCAACTTATGAAACTGAGAAAAAGAACAAAGAACAGGAGAAGGAAGGAGGAAAGAGGAGAAAACTATAATTGTCATATGCAAATGAGACACACATAGACAGTTTATTGCACATGGACAGTAACTTACTCATACTCATATTCTAGTACTATATTGTTGTTTTCATGACCATGCAACAGATAAGGCCATTATTTAGGCCTTGGACTTATATACAGGACATGTTCTATAGATAGATGTGAATAGGTACTGATCTCTCATTCACAATCCTGAGCCTTGGTTCAGTGAAGAAAATTTATTCAACTGACAATAAGACAGCCCAGTAATAATAATTAAAAAAATAAATACATTTAATACACTCAATACACTCATGAGACATTTTCCCTCTCAACATCACTCTCACAAACCCCAAAAACAGACACACACTCATTTCCACGAACACTCTGAATGGCATGGGTTAAAGACAACACTTCTAAGGTAAACCACTAGGTGATCCAAAAGGCGGCTCAGAAATTCTCCTACCAGTGAATCAAACACCACTGGTGACTTTTCTGGATTCTTTTGGATTCATCCCCCTGAATTTAAAACAAGCTAACAAGCTACACCTTTAATTGTAGTTTGCCTACATTTGGTTTTGTTGTTCTAATAGAGAAAGGAAAGGGCTACACTGCAGATGTGACGTTCCAAAGAAGTCAAATACAGCCTCTGATTCAACACTCGATTCCAATTGTACCAGGACCAGGAGTCTGAATACTGGTCTGATGTAGTCCATGTAGTGTGTGTGTCTGCGTGTGTGTGTGTGTGTGTGTGTGTGTATATTCAGCATGTATTGAATATTCCGAAAGTATTGAAGACGTCAACAATTTTTTTTTATTAAACATATTTCCAATGCAGCTATTCACATGAAATGTAGAATAGACATTGGTATTAATGCAATAAAACTATACAGCTAAAGAAATCGTAACACTCCAATCCATAAAAAAGTTATGTGCAATAAAGTGGAATGGCACAGGAAAAAAACTGAACATGCTAACTGAAATTTATTTAATACCTGGTGGAGAAGCTTTTGTTTGCAATGACAGCTTCAAGATGCTTCTAGTATGAAGAAATTAATCTCTCACAGTGTTCGGGTGGGATTTTGGCCCATTCTTCTACATAGACACAGTCTCTTAGTTTAGTGTGCAGTACTTTTTTCTTTTTACTTTTTTGTAGTTCCACTCTATTGCACATAAATGTTTTTATAGATACATTCTTTTTTTATGGAATATTACAATTTCTTTAACTGTGTAGTTTTATGGAGTTAATACCAATGTCTGGTCTAAATGTTATGTGAATGTTTTGTGAATATGTTTTTTTTTTTTAAAAAAACTATTGACATGTTAAGTTCTTTCTCCCACTGTATACACACTGTAGGGGAAAGTATGTAACATTTTAACAATTTAAAAAAAACAAATATATATATATATATATATATATATATATATATATATATATATATATATATATACACACACATAGTACTGTGCAAAAGTCTTAGGCACACACGAAGAAATGCTGTAGAGCAAGGGCGACTTCAAAAATAATGAAATTTAATGTTTCTACATTTATAAAATACTATAAAGAGCAGTAAACAGTAATAAATGAAGCAAAGTCAATATTTGGTGTGACGATCCTTTGCTTTAAAAAAACATTTGTAGTCTTAGGTACAATTTGTGCAGTTTTATAAGGAAATGAGCTGTAAGTTTTACTGAGCGTCTTGTAGAACCAGCCACAGTTCTTCTGGAGACTTTGACTGTCGCATTTGCTTCTTATTTTTGCAGCAAAACCCAGCAGCTTTCATTGTTTTTTTATCTGAAAAGTGTCTCTTACGTAATATGCAGCTTTCTCTACTAACATACAAAACTTTCTCTGTAACATTTAATTTTGTGCTGCTGGAAAACTAATGCTTGGAAATCTAAAATGTACTGATAATGTAGAAGTCATAAAATAAAAATCTATAACAAAGTTTGTACAACAAAAATGAAAATAGTGTGCCTAAGACTTTTACACAGTACATATATATATTTATAAATTTAACCTAACAACTTGAGCCAAAAGTAGAATCCATTGGAGTGTTGTCTGAACACATGCTTCGATGGAAGAGATTAGGCATGAGGAAAATCTGACCTTTTGTACAAAGCAGTTAACATGGTCAATATCACAAATTTGCTTACATTTTAATAGCCAAATAGGGACCTAGAAATAATTCAGAATATTGAATAGTAAATATTCAAGATACTGAACATCTACTTTCTTTGCTTTCTTTGCTAAAAAACCTTCTGTTTATTTCCAATTTTAAATGAAAAAAAAAACAACCCAGATTTTAAATGTGAACTCTGACTTTTGGACCCCACTGTATATGTGTATGGGGCTAATGCTGACTCTCAACTGGTAGAATTCCAGATAGAAAATAATTACTGATTCCAGATGAAACTAAGACTAGCCACAGTCTTTCATTTTTGTGAGACTTTGAAAAATGAGCATGCACTCGTATGAAAAATGAACTAGCATCAAACGAATGCAAAGTACACCTCCAAGAATCTGCTTGGCTGATAATATAATAATAAACAAATTTATTATTATAATCATTATTAGAGTAAAGTACATGGGGTTCTTTTTAATTTAGATTCTGAACAGGGTTTCTGCGGCGGCACACATTTCCATCACTGTGTTTGTATGTGTGTAATATGTGTGTATATGATCGTATTGACTTGCATTGACTTGTTCAGCTGAAAGACTCTTTGTGATCTTTAAAATAAAAATCCTAAATTCTGTAACTCAAAAAAAAAAAAAAAAACTGCATGAGCAGCTTTTAATTAGACATGTAAACCCACACTGTAGATGGTCTTCATTCAGTTCTTAAAGGTGAACAACACCACTGTGTAGCAGATAGAGAAAATGCAGGAGATTAAATTTTTAAATCCTAGGACAGAGACTCTTCACCAAAGTAGGAGAAGCCCTTAAACTCGTCTTGATTGATCTGTTTGATGATGGCATCATCTACGGGTGTAAGCACAGGCTCTTCACGTGTGAAGTCTTGGTCAAAGTTATTGACATCCCGCTTGGTTTTCTGTAAGGAGGAGCAAGGGAGAAACTCAATTCACTCTCATGACTGCTTTATTCATGTCTGAAGTCAGAGGTCAGAAGTCAGCACCAGATCAGAGGTTGGAATCCAGCCAAACATTAGTATTTTATGGATTTTCTAAGGCGCTCTGATTTAATACAAATTTTGCAAAATGTCACGCTCCCCTTACAGATCAATACCTTAAAACAGTTTGAAATAAAATGGAGGACATTTGGCCTCTTTGGCACTATGGCCATTTTAACACAGTCAAGGTCTACAGTGGACTATAATGGGCATTAATGGTTATTCGAGTTTAATTCCGAGCAACTGCACTATTTGCCATATCTGACCAAGAGTTCATGACTGCAATGAAGTAGGGTAGCAGGGTTCATTTGTTCCTCACTCTGCCTCTCTCTCTCTCTCGCTCTCTCTTTCATGTCCAGGACTGTCAGTGAAGCTCAGCAGGGATCATTCCTCTCTCTCTGTCTTTTTCTTTATATCTCTCTGTCTCTCTCCTTCTTCTCTCTCTATCCCTGTCTCTCTGTCCTGTCTGATACAGCAGGTTTTTTGACCAATCTGAGTAACTGCTAGGTATGTGCTGAGCAACACTATGATCTGGTGTGGTCAGATTTTAGAAAATACGTGCTAAATGGCCTCACATGTCAAAGTAAGGCACGTATTAGCATATTATTCACTCTTCTCAAACTAGTGGAAATAAAGGGGGGAAAATTAGTACAGACCCCTTATTTACATACATTCTATGTGGTATTTGCATATATCTGGTTGTCTGTCTCTAATTCTTCTTTTTTGTCTGTCCATATGGACAGTAATCTTCCTTTCCTTGGCTCACTGTTTCATGGCGCACTGAAGGGCAATTTGAGCTGGAGTGAAAGTTGAGCTGAGAGACAAGGCCACTTCACACATTACAACATGCATTCCTCACACTCCAGTAGTGGCCAGTGTCATGTCACAAACAAAATTCTTTATTTGCATTCTTAAAAAAGATAACTCTTCCATAAAATTATATGTTTTGTACCCTGAACTTTGTTCTGTAGTAAAAACATACTTTTAACCAAAGTGAAATTTTGGTTGTGGGATACTGTTTGCTTGTTGGTATAGAAAATTATAATAAATATATTTAAAACACACATATTATTGGATTAGGGCATTCATTTACTACCTAAACTAAAATTATTAATTTCCTCCAGCAGCTCCATCCAGTTAATGAGTATACTGTGTAATAACTGCACTAACATTATATATGTATATATATATATATATATATATATATATATATATATATATATATATATATATATACTGTATATATATATATATGCACATACACATACACTGTATGAGCTGGTGCATACAAACACACATAAGCTGTGCAGTGCAATAGCCACCTATGATACTCACAATTCGGGGTTTGAAAGGTGGCTTAATTTTCCTCTGTTCCAGCAGCACCCAGTCAATCTCTTTAAAGAACGGATGCACTTTAATGGCTTCCTCCAGGCCCTGTGACACCACACAGCCAAGCCTCTTATTGGGGCTCTTCGTCATGAACTAGACGAGAAGAAATAAGGGAAAAGGTTAGTAAAGGAGGGAGAGACCATAACAGATACACAGGAAAACAGAGATACACTGTATCTGCCCTATAAAGCTGTTTTGTAGGATAACTCTTGATGGCCATATGCTTTGTTGACATATGGGTCACACTTTCAGAAATTTGGTGCTGCTGTCCTGCGGAAGGAAGACCGTGGGTCATGGGACCAAAGTGCCAGGGCGACAGATCACAGTGTCACAGTCCAAGACAAACACATCGCCATTCCCACACATCAATGGTTAGGGATGGCCAAAGTAAATCTGGGATATATAATGGGAAAAAGCAATACACAAAGGCACACACACACACACACACACACTAAGCAAACAGAGAACCACAAACAAATATATCCACCCACACATATACATATACAGACACACACAAACAATTATAAGTATCAGAGATGGGTAGAGGTCAAGCATTAACTCCCAGACAGCCACACACATACACACACACAAACACACACACACACACAGAGATCACTGCCAGCAAGCAACACTACATTGGAACGTCTTCCCCACAAAATCAGCTCTCAGAGATTACACAAGCAAAACCCACAGAGAAAACGCATTCTGTTGTTTTCCCACAAGTGTCACATCACCCAGCCCTCTCCCTTGCTCTCTTACACTTTTTCCTCTCTTTATCCTTCCCTTTCCTTGTAGCATTTTAAGTAAACACCAAACTAATTCCCCACTTAACTAATCATGGTTTTAGTGGAAAGAAGGTGAAGTAGTCTGAGAGAAAGAGAGAGGAGAAAAACATGTGAGCAGATACAGAATGGCCATTACCCCAAAGTTGATTATTTTCCTATAACAGCAGATCCCAGAAGGATTTATTCCTCTTATATCACAGCGATTTGCCAACTATTCAAATTTTTATATATTAATAAATGACACTCCATGCCATTAAACCGTATATAGTTACATTAAATGTTATGGAACGTCCACGAGACAAGTTAGTTCTTGTTCTAACGTGCGATATATCAGCTATAAACAGTTTTTCCCCTCACAAGCCTCTCTGTTTTTCTCTCTCTTGATGTTAAAAAGACAAAAAAAAGATGCAGCTTGATATTTCCCAAGAATCCAGAAAGTCCTCTGTCCTGAAGACTCTCAGACGTCTGGACTTACTGAACATTACTAAGCGATGACACCCGAGACTTCTTCCATACATGTAAAATAAATGTCTCCTAACAGAAAACGTCACCATATCAGTGAGTACACATTTTTATTTTTGTTAAATAACAACACATTTTTTAATCAGTTTATTATTAGCATTTGACTGGATGTTGAGCATCCACTATACACTGTGAGTTGTTACTATAGAGTCACTGAGTTGTTACTATACAAACAATAACCTATTACAATAAAGATATTTATATAGACCTGTGATTTGCCTTGCAGTCGGCACTAATGTCTGAGCCATGCTGTTATAGAAAATTAATCAACACATTCTGACCAATCAGACTGGAGAATTTAACACACATGATGGAGAACTGAGTGAGTAGTAAAGCAAAAACAGAAACAGAAGTAAAGTTTAAGAGCATTAATGACAGCAGCATTCACAGCTCACCGCCTTGAGGATGCCAACTGCCTCTTTGCTGAGCCACACTGGATAGAGTACGTCATCGTGGAGGATGGACTCAAACAGGTCATCCTCATTATCAGCTTCAAATGGCGGCTGGCCTGCCATCATCTCATACATGAGCACACCCAGGGCCCACCAGTCCACTGATGGGCCATACTCCAGCTCCTGCAGGATCTGTGTGTGAGACAGAAAGAGGCAGAAAGTGAAATCAAACAAAAAGGTGAAATCAAACCTGACCAGTTCATTCATTCATATTCATATTCATATTTATATTCATATGACCACTTTATCCTGGTCAGGGTTGCATCAGTGGAAGGAAGTTATAAATTATAGGTTATAAATATTCACTTGAAGCATAAGACCAACATTACCACGTCATAAACGTGTTATGCAAGATGTCATGGGATGTCCACTTGTATGACAGTGCATTGTTACTGGTACTAGTAATTGTCATAGATGTTTCAATATTATGACATGTACTTCATAACAGTTGTCATAACGCAAGACAAACAGTATTACATTCACTCTGACCTCATATGAAGTGTCACTAACACATATAATTTCTCATAAAATCTTCTGTAATCTTATAAGCTTATAGTATTGCTATGACTATAACTAAAGGAGTGTCAAATCCTTGTTATGACTTTTTTCATAATATACAGTAAATGCTTACTACAAGACTGGAGTACTAGTGATTTTAGTATGTTGATTGTAAATGAATGATCAAAGTAAAAAATTTACTAAAAAAAAATTTCTAGATTGAAAAAATGTTATAGGATACAATTTTTTTCAGTTGAGAAAATTTTATTTTTTAAAATGCAACAATTCTGATGCATTCTTTTTTACTTTGATCCAAGGTTAAAAATTTTTCATTGAAATCCCAAACAAATGACATGACTACATCAGTATTGTAATACAGGGTTAATGTGTTTCCTTGATTTCACATATATCATAGCTTAAAGGTGGCTGCATATTAATCATGACCTTAAAACCTTAAAAAGGGGAGCAAGCTCCCCCTTTAGAAGTCACATTAGCAGAGCTCTTATTAAAAAACAAGCAGACATTCCTGGAATGTTCTACCTCAGGTGCGATGTAGTCGGGTGTACCGCAGAATGTGGTGGTGGTGATACCATCCAGAATGCCCTCCTTGCACATGCCAAAGTCAGCAAGCTTGCAGTGGCCCTCAGCATCTAACAGGATGTTATCCAGTTTGAGGTCTCTGCATGCAGAAAGAAAGCAAGAAGCCACAGTCAAATACTACACAGACGTTCACTTTGGCTCAGCAGTGCTCTTGCAAATATCTGTGAGAACCTTTAGAGCAAACAGTTCCTGTGCTTCATACTCCTAAATATCTGGGTCTAGTGCAAAATGTACACAGCAGCATGCATTGATGTTCTGTTAACAGAACATTACTGTCTTAAGATTCATCAGTACAGATTTATTTAAGATTGCAGTCTTCTATGATAGGAAAAAACTCCCGTAAATCACAAGAAACACTCTTTTGTTTCACGGCTTATTGAAATTAAATACAGAAATCTAACCAAAATTGGTCATCTTAATATACTGCACCTTCACGTTACTTTAATATTCTCCATCTTGATGGCATTACTCCTCGATTGTTTCTAGCATTAGATCATTCTCAATAGTATTTTACCTAGTAATTGACAGAATCATTCATTATTTGCAAGTATAACTCAATTAATTAATCCCTGAATAATTACCCCATTGTGTGACTTTTAATTAATCTCTGTCAATGGGAAAAGAACAAGAGATTCAACTGGAAGATTCCAGAGATGGAGTGACATGCAGTGACATGGAACGACATGTGTGTATGTATGTGTGTGTGTGGGTGTGTGTGTGAATTTGTATGAGCGTTTGTCTGAACTTGCTGACCGAGGCAAGATCGGGGGGTGGAGGGAGGAGTGGGTGGAGATCGAGGCAGAGGTGATAAGGTGCCTCTGATGAAAGAAAAATGAGGAGGAATGAAACTAGCTGGGCTGAAGTTTGATGGTTCATTGCAAGAAGAATGTCAACATCAGAGCAAGCCATTTAGTCAAAGGTGTTTTCACAAACAAAATCTACTAAAAGTGTGTGTTTGAGTGTGTGTGTGTGTTGCTTACAGATGTTAGATCTTGGTTACACTAAAAATACACTAAATGTGACAGATTGATATCTGGGACTATAAGGAAATGAATATGGGTATTGGAAAACACAGCCATGTGAGAACTGGCACATGAAAAAGCAGAGCTGGATGGACATGCACACAGTAGGAAACATGACACACTGCTTTATGCTACTTAAGCCATTCAGGTTTTAGTGCCATGTAAAGCTGTATCCTGAAACTTATCTCTTGCTTTTGTTTTCAATAAAACTTGCCTTGTCCTGTCATCAATCCACTCCAATCCCTCCTGGTCACGCCACTCAGCAATTCTCTCATTACATGGAAACGGTTTATATTAATCGATTCATTTAGAAGTGCTGTTAGTAATACAGAAACCTTATTTTCTCCTGTTACAAAATGTGTGTCAGTGAAGAAAGCTTGTGTCTTGCTTTCTTTTCTTGCTTCTTGCACAAACAGCGGCCTTCAAACATGGCCACTGTTGACTACACTCCCCAGAACACAACTCCACTCTCCCGTGTCCAATCACTGGACGTCTCAGATTTCAGGTTCGATAACATCTACGATATTAATTTTTCAATATTACACTATGCAATTTTCTTTGTTGAAGATCTATACCAGTGATTTGGAAAAGATTTTTAAATAACTGAAAAAGACAGGAAACATTGATTTTTTTCTTTCTTTCTAACAAATGTACTGTTTGGTAGAAAGAAAGAAAGAAAGAAAGAAAGAAAGATCAATAAATAATAAAATCTACTGAGACAGAAAAGAGAGAAAGAAAAAATAGGCACAAGAGAGAGAGAGAGAGAGAGAGAGATCATTTCCTGTGTTTCATATTAATCCTGAGGGGTGTTTTTTCCATTACATACACAGTAACCTTTAACATAGCTAAATCTAGTCCCTTCTCCAAAACAGCATTGACCTCAGCAGAAATAATGCTTTCTT
This sequence comes from Pangasianodon hypophthalmus, assembly GCF_027358585.1. Lineage (NCBI taxonomy): Eukaryota > Metazoa > Chordata > Actinopteri > Siluriformes > Pangasiidae > Pangasianodon > Pangasianodon hypophthalmus. Next base: position 21,761,520 of record NC_069712.1, read on the forward strand.
TCTTCCTCATTTTCTAGACATATCTAGACACATGCTGAAATGTTGTGACAGTTGTAGCGATTGTGGTTTATAATATTAGTTCACTAGAGAGTCTAAGTACAGCTGGAAAGGTTCATTAAAACCACTAGTTACACTCCCAGTGACTCTCAGTGAAGATTAGAAAAAGACCAGGCAACATTTTTTCATATCTTCAGCTGTCCAGTTTCAGCTAGCCTGTGCCCATTGCAGCCTCAGATTCCTGTTCTTGGCTGATAGACATGGAACCCGAAGTGGTCCTCTGCTGTTGTAGCCCATTTCACCTCAAGATGTGACATGTTGTGCATCCTGAGATGCTTTTCTCCTGAGCACGGTTGTAAAGAGTAGTTATTTGAGTTACCATAGCCATCCTGTCAGCTCAGACTAGTGTCTGGTCAAACTAGTTTTCCACTGACCTCTCTCAACAACAAGCTATTTCTCCCTACAGAACTGTCACTCACTGGATATCCTTTGTTTTTTTTTGTTTTTTTGCACCATTCTGTGTAAACTCTGTAGACTGTTGCGCATGAAAATCACTCAGATCAGCACTTTCTCAAATACTTAAACCCGCCCACCTGGCACCAACAACCACACCACTGTCAAAGGCAGTAGGTCAGTCACATTTTTTCCTCATTCTGATGTTTGATGTGAACGTTAACTGAAGCTCTCAGAATTTTTGACCTACATCTACAGGCATGGTGCTCACAGCAAGCGACAAAACTAAGATATGACTTGTATATTGTCTAATACGCATTGGTGGTATACGCGTGGCTTGAAATCTATATGGGAAGTGAGCATCTACTGGATGCTCCCATCTGTCAGAGAGATGTATGATAAGATGTATGGCGATAACCATCTCTCTGATGATGTAAACTGGGTTTGCCTCGCTGGTGCTTGATTGCTGCCCCTAGCTACTCTAAAAATTTACTGTTAGAAAATGTTCAGGTGTGGATGCAAACACAAGGTTGAGTTTAATAAGCAAAACCAACACAAACAAACTAAACAGTCAAAGCAATAGTCAAGACCCAGAAACAGGCATAGGGTCAGAGAATCTACAAATAGGCTGAAACAGACAGAGACAGAAACTAAAACTAGGCAAAACCAAACTCCAAACTAGAACAGTGAAACACGGGAATGCAACATCAGTTAGTAGCATCAGTGACACAGTGCTGAGGAGAAACTTCACAAAGATGTTGTGAGAGTCCTGGTTAAGTAAGGAAGTGTGTGTTATTGTGAACAGGTGTCTGTAGATTTTGAATGCTGATATGCTGCTTGTTACTAGTCATGTGATGAGGTTTGTAGTTCACTGACTGGAATCATGGAAAATGTAGTTTGTGGATCCAGGTGCTGATGCAGACACGACAAGTCACAGAAACATAGCAAATGCAATGATTCTAAATATAAAAATAGAATTTCTCTACTTTTTCTCTATTTATCACATTTTTTAAAACTTTTTCATTTTAAATGCAGCAACTGTAACACTGTCACAGCACTGTAAACTTAATGACCAGTGTTTGCAGGATGTCCTGCCAAGAGCAAGCCTTGCAAGTCACAATACCACAAAAGATGATTCACTGGATAGAGAAGGATGTGGGATCAAAAGAAAAGGTTTATCCTTGGCCTTGCCTGCCCTTTCTCTTTCTTGTTCTCTCTCTTGCTTGAAATACTCTGAACACACTGGCACCCAGGTCACCGCCAATCTCTAGATGTGCGAGCTCAGACATGTCTCTCTAAAACTGCAAAGCCTGCCAGCAAAATTCTGCTCTCAGAGCAACTAACATGCATATTGCTATCATGGTGTCCTCACTGGTGCTTTCTCCATATGCAGCTTGTCCATAAGGATGAGCACTTGAAAACTGAACACTGTCTTAGTCTTTCCCAATGATCTATAAGTCTGTAGGGAGAAATCCAAGTCTCTATTCCCAAAACAATGAGTGTTGAGGGGTATTTTTTTTCCCTCTAGTGACTCTGAGATTAGGGAAGTTGACGCTGATTAGAGGCCCTCTAATTGCCCAATTTCCCAGTATGCATTGCCCTGTTGTTGGGCTTGAGGAGGTTATGCAGGGCACGTTTATTCCCACAGAAAGGGAATCAACCCTGATAGAACCATGTTACAGCAAACAGGCGTGTGTAGGTGTGTGTGTTTTATTCTCATAAGGCACAATAAGCTATTCATACTGGTTGTATAACATCCTGCCCAGTTTCCACTTAGTGGTCAAACAAACACTACGTCAACGACCCTCTGTAAACAAAGGGTATTAAGGTCATGAGGTGTGTCCCTCTAGTCCAAATGGCAAATAGAATAAAACTTAAATCATATGTCTGGAAAAACATTTTGTTCATGAATGTTAATTTTTGGACTAAATGTAATTATTTATAAAAGTGCAAGATGGCATGTTTATATATTGGATAGTTATTTACTAGCAAAAAAAACACCCATTTTACTGTATTAACCAGAACAACCATCCGAACTATAATTTGGTTTATCCATCTGGATGCAGAGTAGGGACTTGATCCACTCTGCTGATGTACAATTACAAATACCACTATTCTAAACAAACAAACAAAAAAATCAGATATCTGTTTTTGGTGCATAATCAGAATGTAGATCACACAACCAGTGGGCCTCATTTATCAAGCTGGATACAAGCATAATTGCAAATTGTTTTTAGAAATTTGGTATTCATAAAAATCTTATAATTTTGGAAAAGCTTTCGTCTCCTACTCATGCTCCTGAGTGTGTCTAAATTTACGCATAAGAAAACTAATGTAAACATCAGTTGACCGTCTTCAAATCATACAATTTGCCCGGATTACTGCACTTTATATACAGATTATGCTGTCAAGTTTAAATGATTATTTATTTACATTTACAGCATTTAGCAGACGCTCTTATCCAGTGTGACTTACAGAAATGCTGAGCAGTCTATCAAAAACACATCCTAATGCTAATTCACTAGGTCAGTGACTAAGAGTACCATCAAGCTAAAACCCTGTATTCAATTACACACACATGTTTACTGTGTTTAATGAAAGTTATGTGATACCCAGTTGTTTTATATTAATGCCATTAAATATTACTGAATATGAATAAAGAAAGCAAACCAACACTAATCCATAAATGAAGACAAATAAGACCAGTCATTCAATTAAGAATAACTTATTATATATATATATATATATATATATATATATATATATATATATATATATATATATATATATATATATATATATATATATAATGCTTCTGTATAAAAGGAGGATGGGCTGATGAAAGATTTAAGGGACACTGCGTTATGAGGGACTGGATATTTAGAGACAAGTATGATTTCCGATGGTCGCCAAGACTGTCATAAAACAGCAATTTTAAAATAGCAGTTTCCCTGTGTAATGTGATTGGTGTGCATGATCACTTGGGTACAGTGCAGATCTTTTTTACCATCCATTGTCATGTCCAACCCCTTTCATTTCACCTCACTTAATTGACCTGGTGCTGTCTAGCTGCTAAATAATATTTTTATTGGCATAGATGTGAGTCTAAATAATTGCCTCTGAGAAAATCCAGTTAATAGGAATTTCATGTTTCCAGCCCTATGAGCACTTTACCTTTTATGGAGTTTTGCGGGGTTCACTATGTAAATTAGCTGTGTCGAGAGAACAAGCTTTGCACTTTATGGGTGATTGACATTCAGCACCATACACACGTGAGTATGGAGAAAAATCAACTTTTGTAAAGCTTTGCAGAATCATTTTGTTCAGTCTGGTTTACGCAAATATTTACACACAACTTTATTGAAAGATTGAAAAATGAGACCCAATGTTCTCAAAATCACCATAATATGTATCCACTTATCAACTAAAATAAGTATATATTAATCAGTTAAAAAACAAGGCAAAGGTTAATTTTAATGTGAGAAGGTTTAGTCATATGGTTTTATGGTGACTGAAAGTTCATCTAAACATGTTAATTCTTTAAGGTACACGCATTTCTCTGCTTAAATAAAACTACACAATACCAAAGTTCGATTTAAATTTACATTTTAGGATGCAATGGACTGGTGTTCAATCCAGAGTGTATTCCCACCTCATGCCAAGTGTTCCTGGATCAAATGCAACCCTGAACAGGATAAAGCAGTTACTGAAGATGAATGAATGAATTTCTTACTTGTTACAGATAAAATCATTCAGGTAGCTGTATTTGGGTGAAGAAGGGCAGGCACGAGTAGTGTACATACAGAAAACTAAAAAAAATACCATTCGAACACTATGTTTTGCTAAGGATGGTCTCATTAAGTACAATTTTTTATCAAAGTGAGCTTAAAAGTCCCATTTTGCTGGCAGATTTTGAATATCATACCCCTTGCTGCACCACCCTATACATCTCAGAGCAGGCGGATTCATTTCCACTGAGGGAAAAAAGGAAAATTTGCATCTTTTGCAATGCACCTGCACCTGAGTGAAAACAGAACTTAAAAGAAAGTACTGCCAACCTTTTATAGGTACGTCTTAAGGTAAGATTTTGACCTATTAATTTTCTAGCACGAATATTACTCCACTACTTTTCTTTAGTATTATACAATGGAGTGCAAGGACTAGCACAAGTTATATATTACACAATAGTCCTAAATCAGCATTGCTGTCCTCTTTGAAAGTAAATAAGGCAGCAAGAAGAAAGAATCAAGCCTTTTTCAGAGCAGCCAGAGAGAGCAATTACAGAAACTGCAGAGTAATTGATGCAATTATGCAAATATTTAAAATCATTCTTAAATACTTAAGTGAAACCGAAAATAGCAACAGTTACAAATATTAACACATTTTGACCACTACATCTGAAGTGCCATGGTTTCATAATGACCCTGTTACTCTTTCCTGTCTGCAATTCTGCTTTCAGGAAAACTGGGTAAGGGAGGTGTTGCCTTTAATTCAATACAACATTCTGTACTAAATGACATTCTTCCTGTTCAGGCCCTAAAAGGGGGTTAAGAGCAGGCAGAGAATAGCTGGGTGGGAGAGCTCAGAGGATACACAGGTCATTCTGAGACTTTAGAGCCGGGGACATGACCTGTGCCTTATACGGAAACTTATAAGGACCTAACAGACTGATCAGTGATGTGGTGTATCAATGAACAGAATATACTGATGAGCTTGAACTTGCAAATGACTATGCAAAACCATCTGGTGCACTTGATTATATAAATACCCTAACTAATGCAATTAAGGCTTTAGTCATCTATTCTACACTTAATTGGACTGCAGCCAATTGTTAAACACTTATTCCTTTTGCACAAGCCTGATGTTGTTTAAAGAGCATAAACATTTAAATACCTTGAAATATACAATGGATATAAAAAGTCTACACAGCCCTGTGGAAAAGGCAGGTTGTTGTGAAGCAAAAAAAATGTAACTAAGATAAATCATGTCAGAACTTTTTCCACCCTCAATGTGAAAATACAATGTATAAAAATTAAGTGGAAAAACAATCAGAAACATTTTAGGGGAAAATAGGAAAAATAAAAAAGTTACAATAAATTTGTTGCATAAGTCTGCACACCCTTTTGTAATTGGGGATGTGGCTGTGTTCAGAATTAACCAATCACATTCAATCTCATGTTCAAAAGTAATTATCATACAGCTGTCATCAATGAAATTATTCTGATTAACCCCAAATAAAGACCAGCTGTTTCTGTAGGATTTTCTTAATCTTCTTGGTTTCATCTGACTGCTGAAGCCATGTACCATGGAACACTGTGAAGGGCATCATCAACAAGTGGAGAAAATGGAGCACCATAGTGACAATGCCAAGAACAGGACGTCCTCCAAAATTTACAAAAGAACAAGACAAAATCTTACCAGGGAACCTGACAAGAGGCCTACAGCAACATTCAAGGAGCTGCAGGAATATCTGACAAGTACTGATTACTCTCTGCATGTGACAACAATCTCTCGTATTCTTCAAATAGCTGGGCTATGGGGTAGGGTGGCTAGACAGAAGCCTTTTCTCACAAAAAAACATCGAAGCCCAACTAAATCACCCCAAACCATGTGGCAAATGTGTTACGGTCTAATGAGACCAATTCCAAAAGAAATAATAATTCCATAATTCCAAAAGATATGTCTGGCGAAAAAAAGCACATTACCAAAAGTACACCATACCCAAGTTGAAGCATAGTGGTGGCAGCATCATGCTTTAGTGCTGCTTTTCTTCAGCCAGATCTGGGGCTTTTATCAAGGTGGAGGGAACTTTCAAGTATCTGCTAGTAAGCTGAAGATGAAAAGGAATTTCACAACAATGACTCAAAGCATGCATCCAAATCAACCAAGGAATGGCTAAACCAAAAGAAGTTCAATGTTTTTGAATGACTTAGCCAGAGCCCAGATCTGAATCCAACTAAAAATCAGTGGGGTGACCTGAAGCGGGCTGTGCACAGGAGATGCCCTTACAATTTGATGTAGAATGTTTTTGCAAGAAAGTGTGAGAAAATATTGCCAAGTCAAGATGTGCCACACTGACTGACTCTTACCTAAAAAGACTGAGTGGTGTAATAAAATCAAAAGGTGCTTCAACAAAGTATTAGTTTAGGGGTGTGCACATTTATGCAACTAGATTATTGTTAAAAAGTTTCTGATTGTTTTACACTTTATTTGTATATGTTGCAATTTCACTTTAAGGTGGGAAAAGATCTGACATGATTTATCTTAGTGTCATTCTTTTACTTCACAAAAACCTGCCATTTAACAGGAGTGTGTAGACTTTTTATATCCACTGTAAGGAGGATGTATTTGGGAACTTTAAGTCCATATTATAAACAAGTACACTAAAATCTGATAGATATGGATGGTCATGCTATAAGGACACATCCAGTATACTTCAGCTTTAATAAGAAGGAAGAAACTGCAAAAACAGACCAAAGGAATTTCAACCTCATGTCCCTAAGCACAAACTGTTTGTTTGCTTAATGACACACAAACTGGTAGATAAACAAACTGTCCTAGAAGGAATAAATCATCCGACAGACAGGGCTCCTCCAAGTAAACAATGTGAGGTAAACAAGGCCAACAAACACTCCTATCACCAGTCTGACTGGCCACTGAATACAAACTTCAACCCTGTTCATGTGACATGAACCCCACTGGACCTCAGCTAGGTAAGATTACATAACAGTCAGTGTAAGATTAATAAAATACTGGAGAGCTACAAGTATTCTTTCAGTCCGAAGCTGCATTTTACGACTGAGATTTGACTTATACTGAAATATAACCTCTTTATAACGTTACAGTGGGGTTTTTTTTTTGGCTTAGAAAAGTTATGTGTACTCGTGCACTTTGACACCAGCGGTCACTAATTCCGTATATAAGAAAATGTCTTATGGATTGTACAGATACGATGTAAATGTACAGTACAAGACTGTGTGCATGATGCTTATGTGGCACATTACCTGTAAATGACCCCATTCCGGTGGAGAAACATGAGAGCAGAGGTGACCTCGGCAGCGTAAAAACGAGAGCGGGCTTCGTCAAATTTACGTGAACGCTGGATTTGGAACATCAGGTCCCCTCCGTTCACATATTCCATCACAAAGAACAGACGATCCTGAGGAGAGATAGGAGAAGGTACTATAAATTCATACCAAATACAAGATGCAAGATAATTGCTCAAAAAGTGAGGGCTGAAAAGCCTCCCTTAAAGCAGATCAACTACTACAAAGCAGTTGCACTAGTACTAAGAATATCCCATACAGTGGGAGACTATGCTAAAAAAACTTTATTAAAACAATTTAGAGAAGGTAGGAAACAGATGAACTGCATTAACAGCTGGTATTCAGGGGTTTCAAGGAAATAAAATACACTTCTGATCCTCCTGGATAATCTATAGAATTAAGCACATAATATAATTACTCCTTATCCATGGCGCCATGACCTGTGCTTAAAGTCAGCATTCCCGTTACATTAGTATGCTTAAGTGCCACTAATGAAATAGTATATATTCCAGCGTTACATCATTATTTATCCTTATCTGGCCGTCAAACATATGTTCAGAATTCTTAATTCATTTATATCACAGAGCGATTCCCAGCACCTTCAGTTGATTAACTGTAACCACAAACATTATGGAGGTGGTATAAAAATATTTCAGTTTAATGTCCCATAAAACTATTGCTTGGCTCATGGTGGTGAACCATTCAGAATTTCCCTCACTTAGTCAGAGTCATAAACATGTACAAAGAAGTAGATGCAAGACTGAGACCAATAGTGTATTTGACAACATCAGTATACACTAGTTATTAACAGTGACATGCAATGGATTATAAATTTGACCCTATGGACAGATGGTAGCATCCAAGTCGATCCTCACTACGGATTTCAATAAGGGCACAGTAACATTTGGTAATGTCCTTCAATATACAGCGGCTATAAAAAGTCTACAAACCCCTGTTAAAATGGCAAGTTTTTGTGATGCAAAATATTAAACCAAGATAAATCATGTCAGAACTTTTACCACCCTCAGTGTGAAATTACAACGTATAATATTTAAGTGAACAATCAGAAACATTTTAAGGAAAAATAGTAAAAATAAAAAAGTTACAATAACCTGGTTGCATAAGTGTGCACACTCTTTTATAATTGGGGATGTGGCTGTGTTCAGAATAAACTGATCACAATTAATATCATGTTCAAAAGTAATTATCATACAGCTGTCATCAATGAAATTATTCTGATTAACCCCAAATAAAGACCAGCTGTTTTGTAGGATTTTCTTGACATCTTCTTGGTTTCATCTGACTGCTGAAGCCATGGTCCGCAAACAGCTGACAAAGCATGTACAGGGTCTCATTCTCGAAAGGAATCGATCAGGAGAGGGGTACTTTTAAAAAAATTTCCAAATCATTACATGTACGATGGAACATCATCAACAAGTGGAGAAAATGGAGCACCACAGTGACATTACCAAGAACAGGACGTCCCTCCAAAATTTACAAAAGGACAAGACAAAAACTTACCAGGGAGGCTGTCGAGAGACCAACAGCAACATTAAAGTAGCTGCAGTAATATCTGACAAGTAATAATTACTCTCTGCATGTGACAACAATCTATCGTATTCTTCACATGTCTGGGCTGTGGGGTAGGGTGGCTAAACAGAAGCCTTTTCTCACAAAAAACATCCAAACTCAACTAAATCAACCCAAGCCATGTGGCAAAATGTGTCTGATGAGACCAATTCCAATAGGTATCATAATTCCATGATTCCTAAAGGTATGTTTGGTGCAAAAAAAAAGCCTATCAACAAAAGAACACCATACCCACGGTGAAGCATGGTGGTGGCAGCGTCATGCTTTAGGGCTGCTTTTCTTCAGCCAGAACTGCGGGGGTTATCAAGGTGGAGGGAGTCTTGAATAGCTACAAATACCAGTCAATTTTAGTGCAAAATCTTCAGGTGTCTGTTGGTAAGCTGAAGATGAAAATGAATTTCACCTTTCAGCACAATAATGACCCAAAGAATACATCCAATTCAACAATGGAATGGCTTAACCAAAAGAAGAGCAATGTTTTTGAATGACTTAGCCAGAGCCCAGACCTGTGGGGTGACCTGAAGTGGGCTGGGCACATGAGATGCTCTCACAATTTGACGGTTCTAGAATGTTTTTGCAAGAAAGAGTTGATAAATATTGGCAAGTCAAGATGTGCCACGCTGATAGAGTCTTACTCAAAAAGACTGAGTGGTATAATAAAATGAAAAGATGCTTCAACAAAGTATTAGTTGAGGCGTGTGCAGACTTAGGCAGCAAGATCATTGTCCATTCAAGTTTTTTTATTTTTTTTTATTTTTTAAATATTTCTGGTTGTTTTTCACTTTAGTTGAATACTTTGCAATTGCACATTAAAGGGGAGAAAAGATCTGACATGATTTATCATGGTGTCATTATTTTACTTCACAAAAACCAACCATTTTAACAGGGGTGTGTAGTCTTTTTATATCCATTGTAATATGGCTCAACTGTGGTGAAGAAAGATTATCTTAAGATCAGCTTGGCATTTCATAATATGCTGAGATGATCTCCTGCTGCGTAATCAAGATAAATCTCCACAGATGTGAACTTTGGCACAGAGGTTCAGCTAATCTGCAACTGATCCACTTCATGCTCTATGGTGACAAACATTTATTCATGTTCCTATTCAATAAAATGTTTTTTTGTTCTGTATTTACTTCCAATGATGTCTAAATGGGTTTCCCCCATCAGGCATATGTAAATGGTTCAATGAAATGCCCAATCAGAGGAAAAGGAGTCCAGTCTCATGACCAAATTAGTTTAAAGCATGAGAAAACCAATTATTTGATTATGTTTTGATGAAAATTGTCAACCAAAATCATCTAAAGGAGGTCATTAAGACAAATATCTATTTGAAGATGATGATGTATATATGTATAATTAAATTTCTTCTATGACCTGAAACACCCATCCATGCATCCATTCTCTGTACCCCTTATCCTACATAGGGTTGCAGTGTAACCTGAGGACTTGGGGCATAGGGCAGGGGGCACCCTGGACAGGGTGCCAGCCCATCACAGCCATAACATTAAAACCACCTGCCTAATATTGTGTAGGTCCCCCTTTTGCCGCCAAAACAGCTCTCACTCGTTGAGGCATGGACTCCACAAGACCTCTGAAGGTGTTCTGTGATATCTAGCACCAATGTCTTTGTGGCCTATTGGTTAGAGTCTCGGACTTGTAACCCGAAGGTTAACCTGAAGGTTGTGGGTTTGAGTCTCAGGTCCAGCAGGGATTGTAGGTGGGGGGAGTGAATGACCAGCGCTCTCTCCCACCCTCAATACCACGACTGAGGTGAGACCCTTGAGCAAGGCACCGAACCCCCAACTGCTCCCCAGGTGCCACAGCACAAAAGGCTGCCTTCTGCTTCGGGTGTGTGTGTGCACTTGGATGGGTTAAATGCAGAGCACAAATTCCAAGTATGAGTCACCATACTTGGCCACAAGTCACTTCACTTCACAAGGCACAATTGCACACCTATTCACACACTACAGACAATTTGGTAATAACAATCACCCTACAATGCATGTCTTGGGCCTGGGGAGGAAACCCCTGAAGCATGGGGAGAACATGGAAGCTCCCCGCACACAGGGCAGAGGCATGAGTCAAACCCCTAACCCCGGAAGTGCAAGGCAACAGTGCTAACCACCAAGCCACTATGCTCCTCCTAAAAGCATCCACAAAAAGCTGTCTGTTATGAAGTAAACTAGTGACTAGCAAATGTACACAGGATTTTAATTGGTAATGTTTTTAAAGAGGATTGCTCAGGTCTGAATAGGCCTTTAACACATTATGTAGTGTTGTGTGCTTTGCACAATAGTCCCTTGAACATTCTGCCTTTCTTGCATAACTCCATTTCATGGTCACTCATTCATTCATCTTCAATACCAATTTATCCTGGTTAAGAGCCTATCCTGGAGGGAACTGGGTACAAGGTGGGATACCAGGGCACCATTCACACACTCATTCACACCTAGGGACAATTTAGTATAGTCCATCTGCCTTCCTGGATGTATTTGGATAGTGGGACGAAACCTGGAGAACACCCACATAAACATGGGGAGAACATGCTAAACTCCACAAAGGCTGTTACCCAAGCTCAGAATCAAACCCAGGACCCTTGAGCTGTGAGCTGTGAGGCAACGCTACCCACTGCGCGATTATTTCGAAACTTTCAAGATCAATCTTGCTAAAGCAATCAGAGCCTCTTTTCCAATCTCTTCCAAGCAGAGTGAACAAATCAACGTTCTCTATACCTATGGACCCACTGCTGTTAGATTTGCTCATCAGCTCATGACAAAACCCATCATGAGCTGGGACAGGTGTGTTGGGAGAAAGAAAAACAGGAGAGTGGGGTCACAGGACTGGAACGGAGAACCCTATGTTACATAAGAGTGCAGTAGTCTGCCTCGCCTTGTCCTCCCTCTCCCTGAAAGCGAATTTAAACAGGATGCTGAAATAGTTTGTTTAAAGTGTTCCCAGAGACGCAGCAAAGGCCCGCCGGATCAAACGTGAATAAACATTTCCTGCCTCCAATTAGAAATGGAGAGATACTGGCGTCCCTGCACAGTACAACAGAAAAGACTCGATTCCCAGATAAACCACCCAGACCCAACAAGCTGGGGCGTTGTGTGGCAGATTGTGATTTTGATGGATTACATGAGCTCTGTGTGTGTCTGTGTGTATATGTACTGTACACTCCATTTCACAGATGAAAAACAACCTCAGTACATTTGAAAAAAAAAAAACACTTTCTAAGAAGACCTGTTTCTAAGAAATGTTCAAATAGGTAAAAAAAAATATATATATATATAAATAAATAGGTAAAAATAATCTTGAACAAACATGAAACTTAATATCGTCTTGTGAAGCAGGATGGAAACTGTGAGATTCTTCCTGCTGCCTCAACAGTTCTGGCCCAATTTTTTCAATGCTTTAAGTAATAGCTGTTCTCCATTGTGAGATTAGCACTCTGCACTCTCACTTAACAAATGGAAAACTGTGATGCTAATAGCAACAGGAAATCACTATAATTACAGCACAGAGCTTATTGTGTGTGGGCCTGGACAATAGTCAAGAATGTTTAGCCATAAGTGCAGAATTATGTATAGTACACTGTAAAACTTTGCTGTAGATTTATAATAGAATTTCAACAGTATTAATACAACAGAACATCTGTTAAATTACGTATAAATCATGGTTTTCTAACAGAACTATCACGTTTTCCTCAAATACAGCTTTTTTTTTAACCACTAATTAACCATCCAAAATATCTTGAATAACAGTATTTATTGCCCAAATGGTTTATGGGTAGAAAAGAAGGCATCTGCCTAAAATTGGGATCCTTGTTTCTTTATCCATCTCAATCTTATAAATTATTTGGTGAGAAGCAGTTTTATTTAATTATCAGTTATTCAGTTAATCACTTAGTGAAAAGCTTATCATGTTGCTGATCATTGTAAGTACAATGTTTACACACAGTTTTCTTTCATTAATACAGGTTTCTATAAATTCTATTAATGTTCTTTCGAAACTCAAGTCTCTCACTCTTCTGCTCTATCTCTCTCACTCAGAGGCTGGATTGAGAGAAATGGACACTACTGGACAGTTTCATGCTACCCATCATCTTCATGTCTCCAATATTTGCATTTTGTTTAAATTTTGACTGTTTTTGAGTAGTTTTGTCATTTAATTATCTTTTCTTTTTTTTTTTTTAATTGCACCACTGGTATTTCTTAAGACTGGGCAATATATATTCAGTATATCACATTAAGTTGTACTGGGGCAAGATGTTAGCTGTTGTAATTAACTAAAGATTTTAGCTGTAATTTTGTGAGAGCAATTTTTGCAACAGTTTAATGAGCAAATTTTCTACATGTACAGTGATGAAGCCAAATTTCTGTTACTTTACATTAAAATAAAAAGTAAAAAGCTCTAAGAACTGTGTGAGATTTGTCACATATTTTAGCCCTGTACACAATATACAAAGCACATTTTCTGATGGTTTGTGGGTCTGTGTGTGTCTAGATGTGGACACAACCGGTAGGGTCTGTATTATTGTTAACATAAAGCAGTCTTTTACTTAAAAAAAGTGTCTTAGGTAATGTGTGTATTCCAATACACATATACAGTAATAACTTCTCGATATTACAGTACTGTGCAAAAGTCTTAGGCACATACAAATAAATTCTGCACAGCAAAGATGCCTTCAAAAATAATGAAATTAAATGCATAAAAAAATACTATAAAGAGCAGTAAACAGTAATAAATGAAATAAAGTCAGTATTTGGTGTGACGATCCTTCGCTTATAAAAAAGAAAAGAGTAGTCTTAGGTACAATTAGTGCAGTTTTATAAGGAAATGAGCTGTAAGTGTTACTGAGCATCTTGCAGAAGCAGCCACAGTTCTTCTGGAGACTTTGACTGTCACACTCGCTTCTTATTTTTGCAGCAAAACCCAGCAGCCTTCATTATGTTTTTTTATCTGAAAAGTGTCTCTTATGTAATATTCTGCTTTCTTTACTGACATACAAACATTTTTCTGTAACATTTAATTTTGTGCCGGAAAACTAATGTTTGGAATGTTTGTGTACTGAATCAATAATGTAGAAGTCATAAAATAAAAATCTATAACAAAGTTTGTACTAAAAAAATAGGATGCCTAAGACTTTTGCCCAGTACTGTATATAAACAACTAAACAGCGTAATTTGTAAAACCCTATCCATCCATCCATCCATCCATTTTCTGTACCGCTTATCCTATACAGGGTCGCAGGGAGCCTGGAGCCTATCCCAGGGAAGTTGGGGCACAAGGTGGGGACACTCTGGAAGGGGCGCCAACCCATCACAGGGCATAATCACATACACAATAATTCACTCACTACAGACAATTTAGAGATGCCAATCAGCCTACAACACATGTCTTTGGAATGGGGAGGAAACCGAAGTGCTCAGAAGAAACCCCCGCACACAGGGCAGAATCAAACCCCCAACCCTGCAGGTGCGAGGCAACCGTGCCAACCACTAAGCCACTGCCCCCCTTGTAAAACTCTAAAATACTGTAAAAAGTAAAAAATAAAATAAAAAAAAACAGCTATTGTGGCAGAATGGTTAAATCCCCACAGCCACGCTCCAAAATCTAGCGGAAAGCCTTCCCAGAAGAGTGGAGGTCATTATAAAAGCAAAGGGAGACTAAATGGGGTGTAAATAGGATGTAAGTAAATGGGATGTTCAAAAAGCACATATGCGTGTGATGGCCATATAGTTTATCTCTGTGTACACACATAGCTGTGCCCACCATATAAGAACATACAAAACCAAAAATCACTGACATGTTCTTAGTCAAAAATGTATAAACAGACACAGAAAAACACACTCAAGTTCATGTTCACGAGAGTGGACATGAAGACGATTGCCAGCTCTTTAATCTGCCATCAACCCCTGAACTAATGGCAATAACTACAGATTATCTGTGTTTAACATAATGGGTAATAATTTACACTTTCATCGCAGCACAAGGGTTTCAGGGCAATTAATTTCAGAATGAGCAAATTAGAGATAAATGCTATAGAATGCTTGAGGATTTATAGGTCTGGGAAATGTAAAAATCAATGGTATAACAAATGGTCCTGAACTTCTGGCAGATGCGAGGCACACATACACACATATACATGCACACGCACACACACACACACACAAACAGTTCTCACTGTGGTCAAAATAACCAATCTTGCATAACATCTCTGGACAAAAAACACACAAGTGTTACTCTGTTTTCCAAGAAGCTGTCAGACAGCACCTGTTGAAAATGGACTTTATGAGGCTTGTCACCACAGAGGAAATTTCTTGCACTTTCTAAAAGGAGAACAAACACAACTTTGATGGATCTCTCTTTACACAGTGCAAATCCAACATCCCTAAGTCACTCCCTCACCCTCTCTCACTTACATAGTCTTTCTGATGATGAAGCTCTTTGTTTGAACAGACTGAGTTGTTCGAACTGGTTCAAGCCTTAACACGCTGAAGTGCTCTGTATAAAAAGCGGTGTTTGGGAACAGTGTGTTCTGAGAGGAATGCTTAAAGGAAAAAAGCTAAATGAGCTAAATGTAGGATGGTAGCCTATTATGAGATGGACATGCAGATGCTTGGAGATGTCTTAGAGTTTAGAGAAAATTAAAATTCATGAGAAATCCAACATAGAAGTAGTGGAGACAACAAATGTTGGACCCAATGTTTAAGGAAAGTGTACAAATGAGGAGATGAGAGAGCTGGACTAAAGGACTAAAGCGCTGCTGCACTGGTATATTTCGGTAGAGATGAAGCAAAACCTAATTCCACTGGCACCACTGTCAGAGGGTAGTTGAACTTTGTTGGATAATCTAGGAAAATAACCAAACTGATAATAGCATGTCAATAACATGCTAAAAAAATATTAAAACTAGAATTTCACTACAAAATAAATCTTGGACACCATTTGAGATCACTTGTTAATTATAAAGATTAAGTTGTTCAGGGTGGATTTTTCTTTTAACATTACCTTGAACTCAATTCAAAATATGACAGTAATTGATATTATGTAACGCATGGAGGCTATTTAAAAGCAAATAAAAGAAACGCAATAACACCTGCAAGCCTGGGATTGGTGCATAAGCCACTATTTACTGAGTGTCTTTATTTGGATTATACTACAAATTATGGTCAAGGTTCAGTGTCTGGGTCAGAACACAGAATACAAATGAGGAAACAAGGGCAAGCTCCAAAGCGATGCGTAACACAAGAGATATGTGGGAAAAGAACATTGAGGTGTATAAAAATGCAGTTATAGATGAAACACAACAAGAATAAATAGTGTCAATAGTGATTGACTTGTCTGGGAGGAGTAAAACACTTAAACATTCAATATTCATATTTTTGTCCATATTATCCATGTTTTACACAGATGCTTATTACAAAATTATTACAATCTTTATCAAAAATGGAGCTTTGCTCTGCAATAGTAAAATTGTTAATTCAGTGGAAGATGTGATGCTGTTTTATCCATTCTTGACAGTGGCTTTCAATATTAGCCTCCAAATTCATTTTGCAAAACCTCCTCTTGCAGAACAATCGCTTTCTGTTCATCTTCAATTTTCTTTCTCCTCAAATTTCCACTAACATAAAAGTCAGCTCAGGGGTAAACATTCCTCACATGCAAATTCCACACCATTACCACTACCCAGCAAAACATATAGCAGACATGATATGAAATTTCCATATATCACTCAGAATGTGATTGATGGCTTGAAAACCAAACATATGGTGCATTTTATCCACTGATGTACACTATTAATCAATACAGCCTTTATTAATCAGCAGAAAGTCCTGGAATATAAATCAAAACATTCATCATTATTTGAGATGACCTGCATTCCACTGTGTTTTGGTTAGAATTTTCTTTCTGATTGCGGGTTAATAGTTTGGCTTGAGGCGTGGTTGTCAAAGGACAAGCAGCTGCAATCCAACTCTGCGATTAATGAAGGAACAACAAAAATTAAAGGGGAAGGAACATGGCTAAGACCTCT
The DNA here is from genome assembly GCF_027358585.1 of Pangasianodon hypophthalmus. Classification (NCBI taxonomy): domain Eukaryota; kingdom Metazoa; phylum Chordata; class Actinopteri; order Siluriformes; family Pangasiidae; genus Pangasianodon; species Pangasianodon hypophthalmus. Next base: position 21,778,644 of record NC_069712.1, read on the forward strand.
GGGAATACTCCAAACTGTTGTCAAACTCCATGGACAAGCCAGAAAATAGGCAATAATTACCCATCTCCTATACAGTGAATGTACCGAGTAGGAATAGACAATAAACATAAATGAATGTCAGGCTTCATTATATTATTATTATAGAAATATACATTTATTGGCCATATAAAGGAACAGGCTAATTTCTGGAGGCTAATTTCAGGCTAAGTTCTGTATAGTTTTAATTGATAGCAGTTCATGGTAATGACAGTGGATGGTAATTTCTGAAATACTTAGAGGCTAAACCTTACATACATCATGCACTTAAACATACTTTTTTCTTTAGGAAAAAAATATTATGCTGAATGCCTACAGATCTTTTGAAGATACAGTACATTAGATATAGCCAGCAGAAATATGTTGAAAAAGATCCTCATACACTGGTACCACTGCACCTCACCTCAAACACACCATGTTACTGTCACTGATGTGCTGTGATTTATCCAGTATCAAAATAATATCGTGTCAGTGGTTGAGGTGACTTTTGCTTTGTGACATGGTGCACTGTCATGCTGAAAGTAACTATTAGAAGATGGGTAAATTGTGAAGGAATGCACATGCTCAGCAAAATACTCAAATAGGCTGTGGCATTCGAGCGATGATTGATTGGTATTAACAGGCCCAATGTGTGCCAAAACAACATTCCCCGCATCATTACACCACTTCTACCAGCCTAGACTATTGACACAATGCATCATTCATGCTGTTGGTGCCAAATTTTGACTCTGTCACCTGTGAGCCTCAGCAGAAATCGAGATTCATCAGACCAGGCTACGTTTCTCCATTCTTCATCTGTCCAGTTTTGGTGAGCCTGTGCCCACTGCAGCCTCAGCTTTCTGTTCTTGTCTGACAGAAGCGGAACCCGACGTGGTCTTCTGCTATTGTAGTCCATCCTCCTCAAGGTTCAATGTGTTGTGCATTCTGAGATGCTTTTCTGCTCACCACAGTTGTACAGAGTAGTTTTTTGACTTACTGTAGCCTTTTTGTCAGCTTGAACTAGTCTGGCCTTTCTCCGCAGAACTGCCGCTTACTGGATGTGTTTTGAAAATCCCAGGAGATCAGCAGTTATAGAAATACTCAAACCAGCCTGTCTGGCACCAACACTCCTGGCACAATCAAAATCACTGAGATCACATATTTTTCCCATTCTGATGGTTAGTGTGAACATTACCCAAAGCTGCTGGCCTGTATCTGCATGATTTGATGCAATGCACTGCTGCCACATGACTAGCTGTTTAGACAATTGCAGGAATGAGTAGGTGTACAGGTGTTCCTAATAAAGTGCTCCATGAGTGTACATTACAACGACATGGCACACTCCTCCCTGTTTGCCACTGTGACATTCATTTAAAGGTTTGCCTTCCTACGCCTCCTTTGTTTACCATCATAAATCACATACTATGAAAACGAATGGCCCCAGAAAAGTTGCAATATCTTGCGGGTCACATTCCTATTCACTCTGATAAGAGGTTGACTTGCTGCAAATGATATTTCAAATAACAGCAGGCATTGTTTTTGTATATAAAATGATATCTGTACGTATAATAAACATATAATAACAAAAAAAGACCTGAACCAAGTGAGGCCTAAACCAGCAACTACTGTGGCTTGCCGTGGAAATTTATGGTGCTGCAGCGCTGACTCCAGAATACTGACATGCTACTTTGGTCACCACTGATCACTTCCATCTTGTCACTACATACATACTCACTGCCTCACTGCACACTCTACTAGGGGCATTAGAGGTAAGTACTGTGTCACAACCTTTAGAAAATGTTGCTGGGGCTGGTGTATTTTAATGAAAAAAAGCAGAGCATCCATTTTAGGGATCATTGATCATTCTATCTTTGCATAAATTAATATATTTTCTTGCTTAAAATAAAAAGAGTATAGTGTTGGAGGACAAAAACTGCCATGATAATCCTGTAATAACAACTGACAGTCAGGGTTGTCAGAGCATTGTCAGAAGTTTCAGAACAGATTTGGTGGGAAATCTGTGTGCCAGTCAGAAGGCAGCTCAGATTTGCCAAATGTCATCATGTCCCAACTTTAGGCACAAAAGAAATCTGACAACAGAGTGACAAGAGACAAGAGCTGGCAGCTAGACAAAGGGAGAAAGGGTGAGAGTGTGTCACAGTGTAAACAAAGATGAAAGTGAAAGAGTAAAGGAGTTTTTATATGTTACATTATGAAAAGGATGTGTGACGATGAAGTACGGCATATTCAGACTGGTCAGAGTGCCCATGCTGACCCCCTGTCCACTGCCAAAAGCACCTACAATGGACAGGTGAGCATCAGACCCGGACCATGTAGCAATGGAAGAAGGTGGGGTGGTCTGATGAATCACATTTTCTTTTACATCATGTGGATGGCTGGGTACATGTGCCATGTGCGTCGCTTACCTGGGAAAGAGATGGCACCAGGATGCACTATGGGAAGAAGGCAAACCGGCCGAGGCAGTGTGATGCTCTGGGCAATGTTCTACTGGGAAACCTTGAGTCCTGGCATTCATGTGGATGATACTTTGACACGTACCATCTACCTAAACATTGTTGCAGACCAAGTACACCCCTTCATGGCAACGGTATTCCCTAATGGCAGTGGCCTCTTTCAGCAGGATAATGCACCCTGTCACACTGCAAAAAATTGTTCAGGTATCGTTTAAGGAACATGACTAATAGTTGGCCTCCAATTTCCCCAGATCTCAATCTGATCGAGCATCAGAAGGATGTTCTGGAGTCCAATCCACGGAGGCCCCACCTCGCAACTTACAGGACTTCAAGGATTTGCTGTTAATGTATTAAGTGAAGTGAAGTGTAGCCAAGTATCGTGACCCATACTCGGAATTTGTGCTCTGCATTTAACCCATCCAAGTGCACACAAACCGTGAACACACACCCGGAGCAGTGGGCAGCCTTTTTTGCCGCAGCGCCTCGGGAGCAGTTGGGGGTTCAGTGCCTTGCTCAAGGGTCTCACCTCAGTTGTGGTATTGAGGGCGGGAGAGAGCGCTGGTCATTCACTCCCCCTACCTACAATCCCTGCCGGACCTGAGACTCGAACCCACAACCTTCAGGTTCACCTTCGGGTTACAAGTCCGAGACTCTAAAGGGGGGACCTACACAATGGCAGGCGGTTTTAATGTTACGGCTGATCGATGTATTTATTGCTCTATATTTTAGCTAGCATGCTAACACATTATTTGACATTTGAATGCAAAACAACATACAGAGATTATATATTACAGTACACAAAGAACACAGATCAGGTAATAAAAATACACACATCGGGAAGTGACCAGAGGTGATAGTTTTGTTGTCTACATTGTATCTTAGATAGCTAGACGGAGTTAGTAGGCTAGTTCACATTTATAGTGTCCATGTTTAGCAGGTGTATGGAGCCATGTCTGATGCAGGTAGACACAAGCCAATATAGGTTGTCAGCACACCACTGGTGTCATAACTATTTAGGAATACTACTTAGTGTGCATTATGCAGTTTGAGCTGTAGTCTTGAATTCTCTGAATGTGTCCTGATTTGAAATCTGTAGCCATGAAATTAACCTGCACAATGGAGAGGTACACAGTACAACCTCTAGTATAACATCTGCCTCCGCATGTAGCTTGTAATTGCATTTTTCTACTTTGAAGTTCATGATTGTTTGCGTGTTAAGTACCTCACAAACATCCCACGTGTTTTGAGGAAATGATAAATTCACAAGTAAATTTTGTACACCTAACACTATAATACACTCAAACACAAACATGCTGATTATACAGAAAATGTTCTTAATTAAAGAAAAAAAGCCTCCCTTGCTTACTGCCTGTGGTGTAACATTTATAAATTGTTATTTAAACCATTTGTTTATCCCACTTACTTCCTGCCACTGTCTTTATTTCTCTCTGAAAATCTAAGCGTCCACACAATGTCGAGAAAGCTAGGAGGAAATCCATTTTTACAGCAGCTGAACAGAGCAAGTCTCTTATTCTATAGCAGACAGGGCTCAGTAAATTCACTTCTCAGTAGGACCTCAGTCTCTCCCTTTCTCTATTATACACCGATTCATAAATGAGAGGCAATAAAGTTTCACTCTGGTGTAAAATAAAATATAACCTTTAACAGTCTGGAAGAGATGTGTGTGTGTGACAGGTCATACTCTGCCATTCCCTTTTGGGTCACACTTCTGTGCTCAGATGACTGAACAGAAAAAATGCTGAGTTTGTACCTGATCTTCATGTATCCTGAGCAAAAGGAGGTAATGAACATTAAGACAGTATAAGTAAGGAATATATTCAGATATTTATCGGATTGTTTCTCTTCTCTATCCTTTTCCACCACAGGTTTAGTTTACTGACACATACAATAAATATCATACTTAATAACAGTCTGTGGATATCGAATTTAACTGCAAAAAGTCTTTCATTTTCTTTGTTTGTTTGTTTGTTTCTTTCTTTCTTTCTGCTTGAATACATGTTAGCTTGCTTGCTTTGACACTTTTTACTCACACTGAACCCCCCCCCCCCCCCCCAAAAAAAACCCAGAAAAACAAGCCAACCAGATAAAATAACACATGGAAAGGGTCCAGCAAAAATAAAAAAAGCCATAAATACAGGACAGATTGTTACTCGTGTGGTTATGGTAGTGTAAGTATGGCTTGGTTGATGACGGTGCTCAAACACTGTGCATTTTGGCTGTGGGGACCAAGTCCAGGCAGTGACGTCCTTGGCAGTGCCTGATGGCAAATTACACATAGTGGGAACATTAAATGGAGCGAGGGAAGGGGTGATGTTAACGAGAAGTCAGCCTGGTGCACTATATGTGGTGCGACAAAGGACTGATGAGAGAGCAGGGCGAAAGAGTGAAGGAAAAATTGAAGAGAAGGGAACACACATCTGCTCAGCTGCTTTTCATTCAATGAGATTTGATTAGGGCATGGGAAATTTACACAAGTACACAATTTATAAAAGTACACAAGAAGAGCACCAGGAAACACTTTTTGGGCTGTATTCAGTGTCAGCGATTTAAGTCCAAAAGTTACGTAAATATTTACACAGGGAAAGTTATGCATATTTAGAGACGGGTTCTGCAGGTGTTTGAGTTGATTTTTTGGGCACATTATTCATATTATTAAAATCACCTGCATGTAATTCCTGCCTCCGAAATTGGCAGATTTTTCCTGAGTAAAAGCGTCCAAGATAGTTTTCAATAGCATCTAGATCACCAAATTTAAACACAAGCAATTGCCCGAAAAAATCAGAAAATAGAAAATGCAGACTAAAGAAGCACAGTGTTTTTTTTTTCTTTGCTGTCAAATGTGATATATTGTGATGTAAATGCAAGAGATAATTAAAAATGAACTAATGAACAATTTAAACAAAACAAAAAATTCAATTCAATTCAATTTTATTTGTATAGCGCTTTTAACAATGGACATTGTCACAAAGCAGCTTTACAGAAATAAATGGATTCACAAAAATATATTGTAAATATTTGAATTTATAACTGTGAATTTATCCCTAATGAGCAAGCCAGTGGCGACGGTGGCAAGGAAAAACTCCCCGAGAAGATATGAGGAAGAAACCTTGAGAGGAACCAGACTCAAAAGGGAACCCATCCTCATCTGGGTGCAACGGAAAACGGGTGCAACGGAAAAAAGACTAATACAGTGGCATGTAAATGAGAAGATGGTAAGCAACATGTAATATTAATTTAGTATATTGCCAGTACATTACTGTATGAATAGGCCTGGTTGTAGTTGCCACATTAATCACTGCAAATTTGGTTTAATTAAACACTGTAGCTATAAAACAATAGCTTTCACTCTCCTTATTTTAGGGGTAATTTAGGGGTGATTTAGGGGTAGATAGGCATAGCTGTTTTGGGAAAACAAACAGCATATGGAATACACATTAGGGCTGATAAAGATCAGCAGCCCATTATGTAAGGCCCACAACAATCGCCTGTGTTAGAGCAGAGCAAAGACGAGGCTAATGCGCCCATTAGCAGGACCAAAGAACATGAAACAGTCTGAATGTGAAGAGAAAGAAAAATCCAGTAGGATATGAAGACAGAAAAACAGAAAGTTTGCTGTACTTTGTTATGAATTTAAACATGCGTAATGAAAAATGTTTAATGAATATTATAAATACTTTTCTGATTCCCAACTCTAATTAGCTACGGTGTTAGCTGAACAGCGTCACTCAATCTGCAGTCCCAAGGAATATTCTGAACACCATTATCCACTAATCACCATTCCACACTTCAGAAACGCTGCCTTCTCTCTTCCTCCATCCTGAAACTCACTTTTTTCTCCCACTTCCTCCAGCTTGTATCCACAGCCTGTTTCCTCTCGTCTCTCCTCCTCAGCCTGGCGCCACCCACCCGTGCTCTCTTATCCCCTCCCTCTCCTCCCAACTTCCAGAACACAATGTTCCCTGGCTTGTTTGGGGAAACGGTAGAAATAAATAAATTAGAAGGGAGTAGGACGACATTATTACGGACGACTGCGGGTTCAAGCCGGGGGAAAACAAACAAGAAGCCTGGCTGAGGTGACAGTTCTGTAGTCCCACTGTTCTACAATACATGAGTCAGGCTCACACACTACACAGTGGATGGTACACATTAAACCCACAATTCAACACACGGGCACAGGAGTCTAGTGATGAGCATCTTGTTCAGATGAGTGTCTCTAATTCACAGTGTGAGCCTAAGAAGAGGGAGGATGCTAATACAATAGACCTATTTACCTATGTTTCTTCATTAGGACCAGTCTAATGTAAAAAAAAAAAAAAAAAAAGTCAAATACTCTTCCCATCATAGGGACATATACAATATATCTACAGGGTTTCCCATAGTTTCAGCATCATAGGAGGAGAAATGCTTTTATTTACAGAACCTGCTCAATATGTCTTTGATTTTGATTTGAGTAGAATTATATGGATTCATTCTTCCTTCCTCAGACACATGATGGATTGTAGAAATATAAAGAAATATACATTAAGCCTATGATGCTGGACTTATGGGGTGCCCATTATTTTGGATATACTATATATACAGATATACTGTATTATTTATTAAATTTCCAACCCACTTGGCGCTGACAAACACAAAATTCAAGGATGACTACAATTAAAATCATGTAATATATTGTTAGCAGTCAACTAAATATAATGACAAAGTCACTGAAGCATATGAAGCTGACATAATGTAGGTTTTTATCTCCCCCTAGTGGTGTATTAATGTCAATGCATTTTAGACTAAATACTATATAACAGAAACTGAATGTAAAAGGTCGTGACTAAGAGTGTGGTGTGTACCTTCGTCTGGAAGCAGCAGAAAAGCTGGGTCAGGTAGGGGTGTTTTCTGGCCAGAGCCAGGATGCGTTTCTCTGTAAGAGTGCAATCCACATCGTCATCCTGCAGGATCACGTCTTTCTTCAGCACCTTCACTGCATACACCTCGTCTGTGCCTCTGAGCTCAGCCAGCATCACCTGCACAAACACACACAAACGATGTTAACATGAGGAAGAGTGATGCTCCTGATGCTACAAAATTGTGCTGTTAAGTCTTAAAATATCTGGAATTCCATGAGCTCTGAAAGAGGAAACATGGATTTAGAGTTACATTCAGGTAAGTATTCTTAAGACATGTAAGACTTTTCTAATACCAAATTTGCAGTTCTGCCAGAGGACTCATACCTAGTTTTTTTGTCCTTAAATGCCTCTGTTTCCATCAACACATTCAGGGTCTTGAGTACCACAGGAGGTAAATCAGTCCAACAACATTATGGAACCTCTGTCATGTTTAACATTTAACCTTAAGAAGGTTGTTCTTTTTCTTATGAGCTTTATTTTGCAACCTATAAACAAAATGTTGGTCTGCACTGCTACACTGATTTCATCCGTCCATAGAACATTCTCCCTGAAGGACTGTGGTTTTTCTAGGTAGATTCAGGAAAAGATTAGTCATATCTTTCATATCTTTCATTAGTCATATCTTTTTGGTCTTTCAATATCGGCATCCTCCTTGTCCCATAACGCTCTTCTCTTTGTGTGTCGTGTTATGGGTTGAAACTATCAGTCCAGAAAGCTTCAGGTCAGCTTTAAGCTTTTTGGATATTATTCATGGTGAGTTTTTTAAAAGTTCACACTAGCTTTAAAATTTTTTTTTGAGATTTTCTTGACCATCTCATGAGCTGCAAAGTCAAAAGTAGAAAAATATGTCAAATATGTGTCTAGAAATTTGCGATTTGTGAAAGAACAGGAAACGAGATTGATCTTTTTTAAACTTTGCTGCTCTGTACCCAACAAATGATTGTTTATAGATCAAAACAGTTTTTCCAGAAGTTGTACACTATATGGCCGAATGTTCGTGGACACCTACGCCACCCATACGTGGTTCTTCCCCAGACCGTTGCCACAAAGTTAAAAGCACAGAATTGTATAGAATGTCTTTGTATGCTGTAGCATTACAATTTCTCCTCACTAGAGCTAAGGAGCCCAAAGTTGTTCCAGCATGACGATGCCCCTACGCACAAAGCGAGGTCCATGAAGACATGATTTGCCAAGTTTGGAGTGGAAGAACTCAAGTGGTCTGCACAGAGCCCTGACCTCAACCCCACTGAACACCTTTGGGATGAACTGGGGCAGGCCTTCTTGTCTGACATCAGTGCCTGACCTCACTAATCCGCTTGTGTCTGAAAGAGCACAAATCCCAAAAGCTATGGAAAGCCTTCCCAGAAGAGTGGAGGTTGTTATAGCAGCAAAGAGGGGGTCATGGTTTTGGAAAGGGAAGCACATATGAGTGTGACGGTCAGGTGCCCATGGACTTTTGGCCATATAGTATATGTCACATGCTAAAACACATGGGTGCCTGTAATCTTAACAAGAGCTGTACTGTAAATTTTTACAAGCACATTTACAAACTTATGACCATGTACATTTGCATTTACACTGAAGACAATGTCAGACTCAATGATTTTTTTTTAAGACGTACATTAAAAAGACATGAATAAAATTTCTTTATACCTGATTTTGGGAATTTATTCACCACATCTATGTTTATTGCACTCACCCAAATAATACTTCATTAATCATGATAATAATGAGAACAGATCACTAGTGAAACCAAATATAGCAGCATGTGCACCTGGAAACCAGCAAGCACCAAATGGCGAAGGCTTAGAGAAAGGAGGCCACTAAATGAGATATCTTTTGCAGTCAGTTTTATATAAATTCACTCGTCAGTTCACTGCAGTCTGAGATTACACCACTGCATGGCACTAAAACCAAAATCAGATGCTTTTGACTTGGTCCAATGATGGTGGAATGAATTACTCCTTAATTTGCTCTATAGCTTCCCTTACAATTTTCAGGAAATGGCTAAAGACTGTGCAGAGCTCCTGCCCATCATCAGCTTCCTCTCACGCTCATCTATATAGCCCATGCTACTCATTTGTAAAGTGATTGATGATCTGTGTTCCTTTCCATTACATATGTTACTATAATTATTGTTCTTACTGTATATTACTATTATTATTGCAAGTTAGCCTTCTTAAATTTGCATGATTCAAGCATTTGTACATTACCTGGCAGCCGTGACTTGTGTTTGTAGCACTGATAAACACTAGAAATTTGCTCTAACCCTGATGGCTCACTCAGTTCTTCCTAAAACTATCTGGCACTTGCTTTTTGGTCATGTTTTAGCACTTGTAAGGCTGTCAGCATGTCTACAGGCTATATGTTTGGATTGGATTTTGCCTCACTTGCTTAAGAGAAAAGTGTCTGCCAAATGCAAATGCAAAATACAATAAGCTGGAAGACTCTGTGTTTTTTCATTGCTTAGAACATATATTTCATGTAAGTGCTACATTAACATATTGGTATAAGATGTAGAAGCTGCAAGCTAAACACTCAACACTCTTTCCAAAATTAAACCATCATCCAGAAAACAGGTGCCCTAGTAACAGAGTGGCGGTTTATTTTGGGTGGTTCACCTTGCCAAAGCTGCCCTTGCCAAGCACTTTTATGAAGTTGAAGTCCTCCAAGTTCATTCTTTTAGACTGCAGTGTCTTCACTTCCCCGTTCTCTCGGCCCTCCCCCGTCTCCTCTGAGCAGCCCTCACTCGGGGATGAAGCTGGCTCTGCTTTCAGCTCCTCCCCGCGGTGATCAAAAGACAGCGCTTTCCTGATGTTCTCCAGATCCTTTATGTCTGTATGCAGGGAGAAGCACTTCTCAAACACAAATAATTCTCAAGTAAAGAGTATAAGGTTCTGCAGGTCTATGTGTTATTTTAAACATTTTGTTTCAATAACATGAGCTAATGCAGTTATTATTGACATGCAGCTGCTGCTTTTTTTACTCATTAGCATTAGCACTCATTAGCAAATCTTTTAAATAGCTTTTATATTAGGTGAAATATTAAGCAGAGATTTACAAGCGTTTGGATTTGTGCTCTAAGTTACAAACATACACTGAAGTTGACAGATGACGAGTGTGTGCATACCCTGGTCACATGGTGAAGTGGGTGCTGATTTGGAGCGATCCTCCTCTGTTTGTGGAGTTATTGGCAGAGGCTGAGGGTCTGCACCTTGACTGATCTGTGTGGCACATAGCACAATGAGTATTAATGTGAATGAAAGATGTGATATTAGACCCCCACACCCATCACTGTTTCGAAATTACAGCCGCTGCAATAAAACACTTTGTTCTGATTATGTTGGGAATACAATCACTTTAGCATGGTTCTTATCAAGCAAATCTTACTTACATTGGCTTTTTAAACAAAGGGAGGTAGTACTGTACTACAATAACAATAATAGGAAAAGGAGTAATATGGACTGGGCTTTGAGTAGTGAGTGCAGTGTCTAATTCACTGCAGAGGCAGAGCAAATAGCAAACGACGGAGCAACTGCTTTACAAGAAAATGGCGAATGACTGATGAACAAATTCTGTCCTGTTCAAAAATTACACCTTAACTTCAAAAAGGTAAATTCATGGTGTAACTGTAAATTTGTTATATTTTTAGGGATCTATGATATTTTCCTATTCCTGCCTCTCATAGTCTAAGAGAATCTTCAGATTGTAGAAGCATGATTAACCCTTTAAACACCCAGAACAGACATCATGATGGTTTCAGTGTAGTTACTAAATAATTCATAATAATTACTGAATAATATGCTGTACATAGTTGCTCTACACAAGCTGTATTTAATTATTATGGAATATTTGTGTTTTTTCTTATTTTCTACTGATTGATTTTTTTTCTTCTTTTTTAACTTCTCTTACTTCCCCTTTAAAACTGTCTTTTATAAATTTAAATTACTAAATAGTTACTAAATAAAGATGATGATGTTATGATGTTGATCATTATTATTATTATTAGTAGTAGTAGTAGTACGAGTAGTAGTAGTGTAGTAGTATTGAATAAGTAGCCAAGATTTAAGAGAAGTGGTTTAAGGGGTTGAATTTTGACTGCAGTTAAATACTACAATTTCCTCATCATGCCCGTTTGGAGAGCAGAATTCCCCCTGATCATCCTCTTGCCTTTTTCCTCCTCTGTGTGCTGCTGGAGATTTTATCAGGCGTCACTCCGAGGTCAGACAGCACTTTAGCAATGCCCCGTGCATTGACGCCACAGTTTGGGGCTACATTACTTTCACAGCGTCTGTGTACATTCATCTTACACACTGCAGAGAGGGAGAGATGGACAAAAATAGGTATATATTACAATATCTGACAAATTACATTTCTCTAACAAGATCATTCCTTATAATATATAATGAATGAATGAATTAAATGATGATTAAAATACATATAACTCGAGCCATTACACTCTAACCCATCTACACTATACACTTTACACTCTATGGAAAAATATAAATATAAATAGGGAGGACTGTATTAATTCCATCAGGCAGTAACTGTTAAAAAAAAACTATTGTAAGTTTACATGTTAGCATTTGAATGAAATATATGGCAACACAATAACTCTGAAAGATGAAGCAAAACATTTTTGAAAGCGATATTCATATATATGTATTTCAGTTTCTCACACTGTCATGGTTATGCTGAAATCAGCGCTGAACTACATTACCAGTTACATTATCAGTTCCTGCATGTCATATAAATGTTTTTGCTTTATATCCAATTAATTTTATTGTTCTTGTTTCACGGTTGTTTATGTTACACTTTTTCAATAAAATCTGCACTTGCATCAGCTGCCTCTACAAAATCCCTGACAGACATATCTAAATTATAATAATTAAAAAAATTGATTATTGATTATGATGGATTTTGCATCAGTCTTTAATAAATGATGAAATAAAAACAGCTCTCTGACTCTTGCTTCCTTCTGCACTCTTTAATGCATTTTTGCGCATGCGTGTGTGTGTGTGCAGAACCTCCTGCAGAGCTCTACCATTTCCATCACGTGGTCACAACCCGAGCTGATGAGGAATGTGAACACATTTGAACAAATTATATGGTTTCATTTTCATACAAATGAAACTGCAAGAAAAGATAGGATCATTACCACCACTCCTAATCCCAACCTTATTATTATTACTTTTTATTATTATAAGTTGGTACATGTGAGGCCATGTTGGATGTCGGCTCACCTTTGCACTGCAGTCCTTGCCTCATCAACCCCCACAGTAACGAGCCGCAGTGGTCACAGAATGTGGGCACTTTGTAGTTGTGAATACTGAATTTGTGGGGCATGTTCACACTGAAGCGCTGAGAGCCCACCTGCAGGGGGAGACCAAGCACACACCACCACAGCAGATCAGACTGGAAAACTTACTCCATTATACTGATGCTTATCTAAGTGCTGTTACATGTCTCATGTGTGTATAAATTTTCTATATATCCAACTTTTATTTCAGCATTTTAATATTTAGCACCTTCAGGTGTTTTTATAAATAATAATTTCAAACAGCATGGCTCAACCAGACACTTCCTGTTTCTTACCTCCTCAGCTGTGTCCTCCTGTTTCTTTAGCCCTGCACACTTGGTTATGATAAGCTCATGACAGCGTTTGTGGACCACACATGTGCACACTAACCAGCACAACAGAGAGAGAGCACATGAGAACACGGCCAGCTCACTTTAGACACTTTTTTATTTAGATCCAGTAAGTTCTGGAGATAAATGGTTAGAGAATGTAGGGTTTTACCTTGACACTGATAGCCCTGCTTTCCTAGAACACCCCTGTGTGCAAAGAAAGAGAACAACTGTAGTTAATTTATATGCAGTACTCTGCAAAATCTTAGGCACATGCAAAGAAATGCTGTAACGATGCCTTCAAAAATAATGAAATGAAACGTTTCTACATAAAAAATGCTATAAAGAGCAGTAAACAGTAATAAATTAAATAAACTTAATATTTGTTGTGACATCACATTGCTTTTCTAAACAAAAGAACATCAGTAGTCTCAAGTACAATTTGTGTATATTATTAATACCAATTAATAAAATTAATCCCACAATGTGCAATATAGACCAACATGTTTGTGGTTGTTAACTGGCAAAATTCGCTAACTGAGATTGCAGAGCATGTTTTAATATTTATACCTGCACACCAGAGTTCAGTAAGTTATCATCATTTTAATGTTTTACTTTTTGTTAATTTATGTGGGCTAATTTTTAGTTATAGATTGTGTAAGCATTAGTGAATACAGATTAATACAGATTAATACCTGTTAAATTATTTTGTTATGTTGTTAACATTACTTTAGGTTTATTATTGCTGAAGTTTGTGCTTTGTTAATGTTAAATATTGTAGTAAATAATGTTAGTTAAGGGAACCTAAATGTAAAGTATTACTCATATCTCCTCTGTGTGAAAGTGCACCAGCTGTAGCACGTAGCAGTGTGTGTTGCAGCACTTATATGCTGAACTTGTGACACTGCGCACACACAATAGATATATTCAATAAACTCCTACTGTAGTGTCGCTCCTGCCTGCAGTGATTTATGACTTATTGGCAACAGGTTCTCTAAAGGTAATCCAGTCATAAAGACATTGTACTTAGGGGGAAGACAACACTGACTGGAGACTCAGCTGGTGTGTGTAAACAGATGGGAATGTACACACAGTCCTGCCAGTGTCTTGTGCAAACAGCCTCAGAGTTGTAAGCTGGAATATGGTGAACTTGTGTACTCACCTGCTCCACCACACTCTGTCACACAAACACATTCTCTATTGTCTCTGTATCTCCTTGTAAACAAAGCTGATTTTCATAAATCTAGCTTGCCTCTATTACCACCCCGGAGTCTGTGCAGATGTGTGCACTCACCAGATGAATTCGCGGCAGTGTGAGCAATAGGTGGGTTGTCTCAGGTAGGTGGCCATGAACTTGTGGCCATTGACCTGATGCACTCTCCTCCGCACAGCTCCCTGCCTTTTCCTGGGCCGCATACGCTCGCGAAACACTCTCTCCTCATTTTCAAAGCTGCCTGCTGATAAACACACGCACATACACATTTCTCAAACCTCTGCATTGTCTTGTACGGATATGTCATATTTAACTGAAGACGACAAAAATAGCCCACAGCGTGTCATGTTTCTGCAGCTCCCTTTTCACAGCATACAATAATTGACTCTCATGCCATATCATCATATGACATTTAGAAAGCATAATGCTATTTTACACTATAAACACATTCCTTGCAGCAACATTATTGTTTTTACTGTTGATACTGAGGAAAATATCAGGCCTGGGCCAAATACAGGATAAAAGGTTATATTTAAGACAACAGATAAAGATTTTATTTTTTATCCAACCCAGATGATTTTCTCAAATACACCATGCGATTCCAGAATACAGAGGCTCTCACTGTGCTTGCATGTGACACATTTGTAAGTTTCTTATGCAATGATTCTCAAACTAGTTTACAAATACCACTTGGGGTCCTATGTTTTACAATTTTTAATCAAAAATAGGGCACATTAACCTGATGTATAATACACACATTCACCCCTAAGGGCAATTTCGTGTTGCCAATTCACCTACCAGCATGTTTTTAGGAGGAAACTGAAGGACCCGGTGGAAACCCATATGGATATTTGGATATCACAGACAGTAACCTGAGTTCAGGATCAAACTGGGGACACTGAAGCTATGAGATGCTACCCGTTGTGCCACCATGTTGCCCATAACCGAGGTTTTAGAAAAGAAATAACATGCAAACAGAGTCCAGTGAACAGTGAAGAACAGAAGCTGATTTAACATTTTATGTGCTTTAGTGCTTTCTCTAGTAGTGAAATTATAAAACATTTATTATGAAATTATTAAGCTCTTGGGTCCCTGGTTCAATCCTGAGCTTGGGGTAATTTCTGTGTGGAGTTTCTATGCATATTATATAGATATTATATAAAACCCTTGTGAGTTTTTCTTTTAAGTTCTCTGGTTTCCTCCCACCTCCAAAAACCATGCCAATCGGCAGATCTAAATTTAGTTCCTGTCCTGTTGTTTGTCCTTACACACACACACACACACACACACACACACACACCTACATTCAAGAGGATCCCCAAGCATTTGAAAGACATTTTTGTCTGTTTCCACAATGTAATATTGTAATATTGTTTATATTACTATAAATAAATATTAAGATAATAATATGAGATTTTAGAAAAACATTTTATATCGGTATTCCTATAACATAATTTTGCTCAATATATCAATAGAGATGGTATGGGTCAGTGGAACATATATTGTAGAACAGAGCATAAGGGTTAAAATATAACATTATGTGTTATATCCCATTGCATACAATATATTCTTATACATTATCTTAGTAAAACCTTTCTGGATGTAACTCTTATGCTTAGATATGTGTTTGTGTTTGTGTTCACTGGGGCCACACAGAGCTAGTGATCAATGGATTGACGGAGCACAGCACTGACCAGATCACCAATATTGGACATCTGTCAGACCTACATGCATGAGCGCACGTACAGACAATAGTGGTGAGTGCAAACACTACTCCAGCAGAGAAGAGGTAAACATATTCTGCGCACACTTTGCGGAACAAACCTGCCCTCCAAAAAGCCGTTTTCATGATGGAGCATGTTAGGATATCCCCTGGCATGTACACAGAGTTGGCATTTACACTGATATTCAATGCTTCCCTGTCACAATCCATTATACTCATGTTTTTTTTTAATCCATTATAGCCCCAGTCCCCAAAAAGTCAAAACTAGACCACATAAAGGACTACTGACCAATTGCATTAACTTTAGTAGTAATGAAGTGCTTTGAGAGGCTAACTGAAGACTATATTTGCTCGTCACTGCCTGCCACACTGGACCCACTACAATTTGCTTACCATCCTAGCGGATATAATAGGTTTCATTCTAAATACTGCTCTAAGTCACCTGGACAACAGCGAGGAAGCTATGTATGAAAGGGCTGAAATGATTACAGCTTGGCATTTAACACCATAGACCACTGACAATCTCATAACCAAACGTGCAGATCTAGGAATAAACATCTCCCTATGTGACCAGGTTCTGAACTTCTTGATAGGCAGGCCCCAAGTGTTTAGAGCCAGCAGGCACACCTCTCCAACCTTCACCCAAAGCATGGGCTGTATCCTGAGCCCCCTGCTGTATTTCCTTTTCACACATGACTACACTGCCATTTCCCACTCCGTTTGCTGACAACACAATAGTGTGGGCCTGGTCTCTAAGAATAATGAGACAGTTTACCTGATGGAGGTGGATAACCTGACATGCTGGTACGAGGAAAACAAACTCCACCTGAATGTCAACAAGATGATGGAAATGATTGTGGAATTTGGCAGGTGCACTACCAGCTCCTCAACATCAGCAGAACTCCCACTGAGCGGGCACAGAGCTTTAAATATAGTGTCCGTATCACCGGAGTTTTAACATGGACCACACACCCCAACATTATAGTGAAGAAGGCACACCACTGTGCACCACTTCAGGCAGCTACAGAAATTCAGGTTGCACTCTGAGATATTAAGGACTTTGTGTTTGGAACTGGCTGATATTTTTATCCAAAGAAATGTACAGTTGAGACAGGATACAGCTGAGCAGTTGTGGGATTAAGAGCCTTGTCCAAGGACCCAACAGTGGCAGCTTGGTGATGTTAAGATTTGAACTCACAACCTGGTCATTAGTCCAGAGTCTTAAGCTGGTTTTACTTTATGCAATATTCCAGCAGACTTTTACAAGTATTACTTGCCATAATGCGCGAAATGATACCAATAAAAAAATTCTATAACAGACTGTGCAATAAAATGTGTTCTTCATGTCAGATTACATGATGAAGATAGCTACTAGGTTCTGCCATACTGGGTGTACAGCGACTCAGCACAAGTTTGTAGTTTCACATTTTCATAATAGTAAATAAACTCTTTGAACAGAGCATTTGCATGCTAATTAGCTAGCTACACACCTGGAAGCTGTGATTTATCATCAGGTTCTTTCTCTGTCGCGTCCCCTTTTGTCCTGTCATGATATCTGTGGTGAGACATTGCGGAGACATTCTGTCTGCTGCCGCAATTCAACAAACTGCTTTTCTTTTAAATCCAATATCTTTTGTTTACATTTCACCATTGCCACTGATGTGTTTGTAGCTGTCCCGTGAGTTCTGTGTAATCATATGCTGTCCTCCTATTGGTAGATTTTAGACGAGTGTCATAGCAGCAGTTACACTGAGATTTTTAATTTAAAATGTTCTGACACTGCCAGAACTTTGTCGCCAGTTGTCGTTGATCACAGCGGCTCTAAATCGACCATCCGTGACCATGTCACATGAGATCACCGATCTCAACTTTCGACAATGTACAATTGTGCCTGTGACACCACCAGAGCCTGATTCACCACTCCCGTTACATGCCGTAAAACGCATCCTGTCATGCTAATGCTGACAATGCATCACCACCTTGCTCAGGAACAGCACTAAACAGAGCTCTGCAAATACTGGATACATCATTAGACAGAGATTTACAGACCAGCAGGACATCTAGAAAAAGAGGTACAGGACAAATGCTAAGAGCATCACCAAGGATCTCTGCCACCAAAACAATGTCCTCTTCTCAATGCTGCTGTCTGAAAAGTGCTCCTGCAGCCTGAAGACCAACACTGAAAGGCTTAATCGGAGCTTTTTCTCCTTTACTGTCTCTCTCCACACTGCATTACACTCTACATGGCTACTTAGTTCTGCACTCTTTATAGATGCGTCATACAGGAACATGGATTTATCTCTCCTTATTTATCACACTCCATTGTTTATATTCTGCACAACTCTGCACATGTCTGCTTTCACCTGTCATAGATACATCATGTACATACACAATCAATTAAATTTACATTAATTAACATATTCCATTGTAGGCTTATAGTATTTAGTATCGTGTGTCCTCTGTATATGTAAAAAAAAAAAAAATTCTCTTGTACTTTTGACGTGCTTTGCACACAGTTTATCAGGTTGGCAAGCAGGCATTTCACTGCACCTTGTACACTGTATGGTTGTGTATGTGACATGTCCCTCTCTCTCACACACTCTATTTCCCTCTCTGTGGAAAATGTAGAACAGTGATCACTCTTGAGTATTCCCTCATGTGACCGTATCACTTTGCTGAGGATAGAAAGAGAGTGAGAGCTCAACCTGCCACCACAACTGTCAGTTAAAAAAGGAAGTTATTCTATTAATAATAAAGCCAAAACAGAAAAACAGACAGGCAGCACTTCAATTCTGAAAATGCTGGCTGAAAAAGTCGGCATAAATAGATAAGTATTCACACATACACACACTCTCAGAAAGCGTGTGATGAATGTATTTGAGTATCAACGTTCAAGTGTTCTAAGGAACCGGGTCTTCTTTCTGAACTAAAACATGAAGATGAACAAGAGGCCAGATTTTAAGCCTCTTATTTCAGGTCATGCAGCATTACAGTTTCTCAAACAGAGACTTTTTGTTGCCTTCAAAAGCACTGATTTTTGTATTAAATGCTGTTCAAGTTAGCTTGTGTACTTCTGCTTTTGTATATTACTGTGTTGTTCTGGCTACATTAGACCAGCCTTTCCACTATGTTCAAGTGTCATGTCTGTTGAACATCCATGATTACAGCACCAGGATATGCGACATAATTGTGAATGAGCACAAAACAGGAAGCTTAGTATTTCATAAATGCTACCCTTTCACTGAGGTGGCTTCGACCTTTAGTTGTTTCTGACATTAAGTCCAAAGGTTAAAGATCATCAGCTGAAGTCATGTTGTACTGTTTAAATGTAACTGTACTCATTCTCACTCAATGTGATAAGTACTATGCAAATGTATTATGTGGTATTTTACAGGAAAACAAAACATTTTCCATGGAAATTGTTAAGTTGAATACTACATGGCAACGTGAAGTGAAAGCCCACATTGGGCTTGATTCTGAGTGCAGGTTTCTGCCTGTGTGGAGTTCTCTGGTTTCCTCCTACTGTCCAAAAACATGCATGTAGGCAGATTGGTTATGCTAAATTGCCCCTAGGTGTGAATTAGTGTGCGGGTGTGTGTGCATAGTGGCCTGCAATGGACTGGCATACCGTCCAGGTCAGTGCTGCATGGATAGGCTCCGGATCCACAACCCTGCTCAGGGTAAAGTGGTTACTCAAGATGAATGAAACTGCATTTCATGTTTGACCAAGGAAGAATAAAAAAGCCCTTAGCTGCACCAAGTTTCCTTAAAACAGAGCTGTCCACGGTCTCCTCGTCAGACTGTAACGCTACGTTTAACTTGCAGGTTGGAATGACATCATTTTCCACCTAGGCATGTTCAACTTGTGAAGTGGAAAAAATATGGATACCTTCATGTTCATCTTTTGTTAGCAACAACCCAGCCAGTTAGCTGTGATGAGTGATGTATATTTTCCTCCTCAAACAGCAAACTGTGTATTCAATGTTTTAGATTTAACAAGCGAATATGTCTGTATGTTGATTGATCTAAAGCAAATACTTGTATATAAAGCATAACTCATTTAAAGCTATGATGTGCTAATTTGTTTATTTCTGATGCGATGCTCAGCCATGTTGTTTTGATGTGACTCTGTGAACAGAGAAGGAACTTGTAGTTAAGAAGACTACCCCAAGTTGACGAGTAGAAATGTCAAGCTGAGGGGGCGTTTTCTTTGGCATTTACCAGTTAGAGGTGGGTAATTACAAGTCAGAACCTCGAGTCAAATGTAGTATAATATTTTATGTTTCACTAATACTAAAGGCTAAAGCAGGTTAAATTAGAGGTGGAAATAAACTGCAAGGATGGGGCTTAATAATATTAATCTCCATATTGATACATTTTATAAAGATATAAATTAAAATTAATAAAATAAAAATTAAATATAAATTAATTTATTAAATTAAATAAAATATAAATTAAAATTATAAAAATTAAAATTTTGGCTATGTTGTTCACTTTTGGTTAGAAATGATTGAGTGGTCTAACAGTAAAGTGCTAACAAAGCATTCAAACATACTGAGCAAGTGATGATTTGATCATATAAATCGTAAATCAATTAAGGAGGAATATGCACACACACACACACACACACACACCAACAAAAGCAAATATTGACAAGTACTGACACATGACTGCTCAAGCTCCCTGTGTTGTATTATTGACACTGACATACAGTACGCTTCCAAGTGGAGGTCTTGGCTGTGTTTGTCTCATTCTGTTAATAATGTCTGACATTAAATATAAGGTGCAGATAATCCTACGCCTGCTTTTACCTCCATCTATGGGCACAGGACAAGTGGCATCTGTCTAGTCTCAAACTGATGCCATTGAAAAGAGAGTGTCTCATCTGATTATTATACATGAATCCCTCATATCTTCAAACATGGAAGAGAATAGTGTGTGTGTGTGTGTGTGTGTGAGAGAGAGAGAGAGAGAGAGAGAGAAATTAACAAATTGGAACATTATTGGGCATAAAAAGAAAATATGAATCAGTCGAGTGGCTCTTACCGAGAATGCTCTAACTGACCACTTTAGCTTTCAAAAAAGGCAACAGTCATAGAGCTATGTCTTTCCAGCATGAAAACACCACGTGTCCGCTATCTACTATACAGTAAGTAATATTAGTGTATCACACACGCTTTTCAATTTCATTAACTACTGAGAATTTGTGGACCAAACAGCCTATACCACTGTCTGTACTAATCAGATGCATATATGATAGTGATGTGCAATACAATGCCACTATCAGTATCCGAATCTGTATTTGTTTAGTGCGCCAAATATTCATATCTGTACTTGTGGTCATATTTAAACCAGACATGAGCATAACCTAGACCAGAAGGTGTTTTTAATTTTTTTTTCACCCTATCACTATGGAAACACTGGCAAACACTGAAAAAACAGGGCTGCTGGAAAAATAAGTCATTTTTCACTCACAACTTATAACAACAAATATCAATTTTTATGTCCTGTAGAACTTTCTGGCATGCTTTCAATTTTCTGTCTAATGTGACAGAGTATGCAAGCTGTGTTTCAAAACAACAATGTCTTTCCTAAATCAGGGAACTGCTGTTTATAGTTGACAACAATAGCCATCTAATAATACACTATATGGCTAAAAGTATGTGGACTCCTGACCTTCACACCCATATGTGGACCTTCCCCAAACTGCTGCCACAAAGTTGGAAGCACACAATTGCCTAGAAAGTCTTTGTAAGCATTATGATTTTCCTTTACTAGAGCCAAGGGGTTTAGCCCAAGCCTGTTCCAGCATGACAATGCCCCCGTGCCCAAACCAAGGTTCATGAAGACATGGTTTGCCAAGGTTGGTGTGAAAGAAATGAAGAGGTCTACACAGAGCCCTGACCTCAACCCCACTGAGCACTGTTGCGATGAACTGGAATGCCCACAGCCACACTGCAAAACCTAATGGAAACCTTGCTACAGGTGTAAGACATTGGATGGAAACAGGTGGGCATTCTACAAAAAATACATAAGCTTCTCCTATTCGTATCATCTTAAAGAGTGTAGTCTTTGTTCCATGAACAGGTTTGCAAAATTCTTAGTTTTTACACTACATTGGGCTTTTTTTTTTGGAGCAAAGTTGCTGGTGGAAAAAGCAAGTCTAATTTCCATAAAGCTGGTATTGTTAATGATCAAGTTCCCAATGTGGGCTTCAGTCTGTGTTCAGTCAGTGAAGTAGGGGGTCAGAGAGACTCATCAACCTAACACTCACACACAGTATGGTTTCAGTAGGATGGCAGGTCATTTAACACGTCTCACTCATTAACACACACAGGAAGGGTCAGACCATCCCTGCTGTGTTTCGGTCCGTTACACACTCCCTCATACAGACACAGATATGATCATCTAGCACATGCCTGCTGTTTATACAGTAGTTATGTTAGTGTGAATCAGATTATGTGTATACACTCTCTTTAAAGCTAGAACGAGTTCACTACCAAAACATCTACCCAAATATAGTTTTAGTTAAATATATCAAGCGAGAGATTCAAGACATTCTTCACTAATTCAAGAACAGTTACTATCAGGTGTTGGTAAATTTAACAAAAAAAGCACAAGCAAAAATGAAAATAATAAAATTATAATAAAAAAAAATTGAAAATTAAAACAAAACTGCTGTCTTTTAGTTTAAAAAGCACAAATTAAAATGCAATTATTATTTTAAAAAATCAAAGTAAAATTCAAAAATAACAAACAAAAATAAAATAAGTGTCTTTTAGAACAATGCATGTGTTACTGTTTGGATGAAATATATTTTCATTTAATTATTAAACAAATGATTGTATCCCAAGTGAGGCATACAAGCACAAGGCTGAGCAGTTGAGGGCATTTCAAGGCTCTTGCTAAAGCCCCCAACAGTGGATCTCTGTTAATCATGGGAGAGCTACCACTGCTATTGCATATGGTGACATAATGATTCGGGAAAAAAAAGAAAGAAAGAATTTTTGTGCAAAGAAAACATTCAGAATTTATTTTAAAATTTTTAAATTTTACTTAATTTAAAGATTTTAAAAAAATAGAAAAACTTTTTTTTTTTTGGAAATGTTTTGTTTTTTGTTTTCTGTTTTTGTTAATCCTTTATATGTTCTCCCAACACCTCATCCAAACAGCACAACATTACTGAGAAAACAGGCCTGTAGAATTGCAAGCATCTGATTTAGCTCTGGTTTTCATGACATTAAATAATGAATCAGAAAATTTCTGCTTAGGTTTGAAACAGCGACAGGTTACAAATGACTGATTTCAAAGAATACATCTGCATATACTGATGTGCAAAATGTGTCTGTGTTCATTATGAATGCTATTAGCAAGCCTATTAATATTAATGAACGCTGGGAGTCTGCTTTATGATTTTAATGACTAGTAGCCAGTACCAAGGAAAATGGGCTTTGAGTTAGACAGGCAGATAAACACACTCAAAATATATAGGCATTATTTTGAAACTCAGGAAAAATACATACATTCCTGAAAATCACTTGTTCTTTAATAATAAGTATCAACTTTTTGACACATTTTGTTCTAAAATGATGAAATAAAAGCAGTTCTTGGGAGTGGACTTAAGACTTTTGGGTCCCATGGTGCAATACTGATCAAACAACAAAACAGGAACAAAAGAGGAAACTCTTGGATGGATCCAAAGGGCAACTTAAAAGTAATTGAAAGTGTGTGTCCACTTCAAAGGAATTCCAAGTGTGTGTCCACTAACTTCAGCCAACAATATCAGGATACATGCAAGGCTCTTCTTCTGCATGCACTCCATGTCCTCAATCTTACCCCTCTGGCCCGTCAACGCAAGCATCGCCTAGCAACAGGCGAAGGGTGCCTGGCAACAGCCTCCACCATGCCCCTGGGGTTCTCTCTGCTAGTCGGTGAAAGACAGCGCATACTAATCACATCGTCAGTCACCTTAACGTCTTTTGTTTGTCAACAGAGATGCACCAGAGCTTTTCATAACTCTCTTAAAGTTATACACACACACACACACACACAGAACATATTCTTCACTCCCTCTTGTCTGTCTTTGAAGAATGCCCACCCGTTTCCATCCATACACTGAAGCTCATTAGCTGCTAATGATGCAGAATTACACCTGTGGCATTGGTCAAGTCTTGAGAGGGGTCACACACAATGCAACTGCCCCTCTCCATGCCACTTAGATGCAGTCCTTCTACTGCAGATTCATTAAAACTCAATTTGTTAGACTACACGTGCATTACAAACAATATCGCTGCAGGAGATTTGTGCAAATTTGCAAATGCAAATGCAGAGCCCATGCAAATGCGCATATAGAAACCTAACAACATTAGACTTTTAGTTTAAAGTCAGAATAAGATACTTTGACTGAAGCAGAACATCACGGTTAAAGTGACAGCAGCAATTAAAGAGTGAGGGTGGCGACAACGTGGCATGACTGAGGTACTGAAAAGCTATTGAGGTTCCTGCATTATATGTGGAAAAAAAGCTAAGCCATTAGATAGCATGAAATGGTGCATGCCTGTGGAGGACACACACTGCTGAAGGACGGCCCCATTATGTATCAGATCCATATGCTCCAGGCACTCGATAGCCTGTTTGATAACTTGACAGCTGTTTGTTTTGAAAGGCAATATAAAGTCACTAAGGACAACCATAGCTCAGGAGTTTAACCCACAGCGGTGTGAAGGTCAGGGGAAGGCTCTGATGACTTCTAGAAACCCTTAGAGAGTGCGCGTGGGTCGGTGGGTCAGATACATAATGCGAATGACATAACGAGGATACAAGCACAACGGCGGGCCAATTCTTTTATCCAACCATCTGGCATGGAGATATTTGGGCCACACTGTGCAGCAACTGAATGCTGGATACACAGAGACACACACACACACACACACACACACAGGATATGCAAAAGGGGTGTGGACAGATAGAGAGTCAGAAAAGAGAAACAAATTTGTTAAAAAGAGTGAGAAGCAATCCTAGACAACAAATGTACACTACACCAGATTAAGGCCGAATGTAGTGCTGCATCAAATCCAGATTAACCTAACACCATGTCTTTTTGCTCAATGATCCAATGCTGGAACTGACCCATTTTATGGATCTGTGCCAAAACCGATCAACCAACATTATGGTTTTCACCATAGAACAGCAAAATCAAATTTTTAACAGGCAAACATTAAACCACTTTATAGAAATGAAAGATCATATTGGGAAATTATGCTTTCAGTACAGCATTTATGAGCAAACCACTCCTACTATTCATCACTGCTGTGCTTGTTAGCAGAGATTAGTGACAGTAAACACTTTTCACATCCACCACAGTCTGACATGGTAGTGGTAGCTCAG
Organism: Pangasianodon hypophthalmus; assembly: GCF_027358585.1. Lineage (NCBI taxonomy): Eukaryota > Metazoa > Chordata > Actinopteri > Siluriformes > Pangasiidae > Pangasianodon > Pangasianodon hypophthalmus. The sequence goes on from NC_069712.1 coordinate 21,804,003, forward strand.
TGGTTAAGATGTTGGGCTACTGCTTGGAAGGTCATGAGTTCAATCCCCAGCACCACCAAGCTGCCACTGCTGGGCCCCTGAGCAAGTCCCTTAACCCTCAACTGCTCAGTTGTATAAAAAAAAATGAGATAAATGTAAGTCACTCTGGATAAGGGTGTCTGCTAAATGCCACAAATGTAAATGTAATACCAGGTTAACCCATGTCATCCCTGATTTCCTGACCTTTCCCTGTTTGTTGATGTCATCATTGGTAGCTTGGGAGATAACTGGGCTCTTACAAACAGACTCTATAGACCTATACAGAATATTTGTACAGATATGTGTAGGAGGTACTTCTGGTCAATAACAGAAGTTGCTTGTTTTCTGAAGCAGTAAATAAGAGTATATTGTAATCAGCTTTATCTAACATTCAAAAATATTTCAATACAAATACAATTTGGAGCGTTGTTTTATAGGTGCGGTTCATATGCATTCTTAGTGCCATTAAGAGCTGCATGGATCAAACTTGGCACAGGTCCACATTGTGAATGAGACTGCCAGTACTAGGCTATGACTCTCATGGACATCTGGCGCAAACATGCAATTAACCTATAACAGTGTTTACCAGTTCTTAGTTCTTTCTGGGTTAAGGATGTATTATAATACTAAGGGAGATTATAATACTAAGGTCACAAATTTTGCTCATTTAGGAACCTACAGTGGATATAAAAAGTCTACATACTTCTGTAAAAACTGCAAGCTTTTATGATGAAAAAGATAAACCAAGATAAATCATGTCAGAACTTTTCCCATCCTCAATGTGAAAAATTAAGTGAAAAACAATCAGAAACATTTTAGGGAAAAATAAAAAAGTTACAATACATTTGTTGCATAAGTCTGCACACCCTTTTATAATTGGGTTCAGAATGAACCAATCACATTCAGTCTCATGTTCAAAAGTAATTATCATACAGCTGTCATCAATGAAATTATTATGATTAACCCCGAATAAAGCCCAGCTGTTTCTGTAGGATTTTCTTGACATCTTCTTGGTTTCATCTGACTGCTGAAGGCATGATCTGCAAAAGCTGACAAAGCCTGTACAGGGTCTCACTGTCAAAAGGAATCAATCAGGAAAGGGATATAAAAGAATTTCCAAAACATTAGATGTACCACGAAACACTGTAAAGGTCATCATTAACAAGTGGAGAAAATGGAGCACCACAGTGACATTAGCAAAAACAGGACGTCTCTCCAAAATTTACAAAAGGACAAGACAAAAACTTAGAAAGGAGGCTGACAAGAGACCTACAGCAACATTAAAGGAGCTGCAGGAATAGAAGATTACTCTGCATTTGACAGCAATCTCATATTCTTCACATGGCTGGGCTATGGGGTAGGGTGGCTAGATGGAAGTTCTGTCTCACAAAAAACATCCAAGCCCAACTAAATCACCCCAAACCATGTGGCAAATGTGTTATGGTCTCATGAAACCAATTCCAAAAGGTTTAATAATTCCATAATTCCAAAAGGAATGTTTGGTGCAAAAATGCTCATCAACAAAAGAACACCATACCCATTTTCTGATTGTGGAAGCATCATGCTTTAGGGCTGCGTTTCTTCAGCCAGATCTGGGGCTTTTATCAAGGTGGAGGGAATCATGAATATCTACAAATACCAGCCGACTGTAGTGCAAAATATTCAGATGTCTGCTAATAAGCTGAAAATGACCCAAAGCATGCATCCAAATCAACCAAGGAATGGCTTAACCAAAAGAAGATCAATGTTTTTGAATGACTTAGCCAGAGCCCAGATCTGAATCCAACTAAAAATCAGTGGGGTGACCTGAAGCGGGCTGTGCACAGGAGATGCCCTTACAATTAGATGAATTTAGAATGTTTTTGCAAGAAAGAGTGAGAAAATATTGCCAAGTCAAGATGTGCCAAGCTGATAGACTCTTAGCCAAAAAAAACTGAGTGGTGTAATAAAATCAAAAGATGCTTCAACAAAGTAGTTTAGGGGTGTGCACACTTATGCAACAGTGTTATTGTAAGTTTTTTATTTATTCCTCTAAAAATTTCTGATTATTTTTCACTTTATTTGTATACTTTGCAATTGCACATTAAAGGTAGGAAATGATCTGACATGATTTATCTTAGATTCATTCTTTTACTTCACAAAAACCTGCCATTTTAACAGGGCTGTGAAGACTTTTTATATCCACTGTATGTCCTGGATATTTTAGTGCAGACATTTAGACTAAACCCCTCAGCAAAGTGTTTATGAGTACAACTGCTATTTTATACCAGAGACAAAAGTAACATGTGCAACATTTTACAACACAAGGGGACCATGTTTGATATTAACTTAACTGTCAAGCCAGCTTGTTATATTGTCATATATTACCATATTGTCATAATGTTTTCTGAATACAATGAAATTCTTACACTACAGTAGCATGCTCCTACAGCTAACATAAAGTGCCTACAACATAACAACATACGGACACAACAAACAAGATAACAGCACAAGGGCAGAATTGCACATAAGAGGGTAAAAGGTACAAGTTTGAGACTGCGCATAGTATGAATAGTGCAAATTATATTACATTTGTATTGTATACAGTATATATACATATACATATACTATTAGCTGCACTGCACATTTACATGCATCTTTTTGCACTATTGAGTGTATATACACATCTATATATATACACACACACAAACATGTATATATATATATATATACATATATACATATATATATATATATATATATATATATATATATATATATATATATACATATATATGTGTGTGTGTGTGTGTGTGTGTAGATTAACATGCATCTTTTTGTGTGTGTGTGTGTGTGTGTATTATATATACACTCCTCCTCTTATCACTACATTGTGAAACTGTACATATAAAACTGGATGTTTTTTGTTTTTCACACCATTCTGTGTAAATTCTACAGACTGCTGTGTAGTTGTTACTGAGGAAATTTAACAACTACCCTTAGACTACCATTATAAATGAGTTTGAATAAACACATTCTCTATTATTTTCATAATACAAGAACATGTGTCATAAATGCTAGATTATCATAAACAGATTGAGAATACACTGCAGTACTCCTTTAAATAGGCTCATATCTACACCAATCATCGATTATCCATTTTGGTGTAGCATGTTTTGCTGCCAGAACAAAAAAAAAGGCTAACTGTCTCTCACTGAATCTCCGGATCACAGCGCCAGAACACACCTCACTGAATCATACATACAGCCTCCGTTTGGCAGATTACCCCCAGCTGATCAGCTGACCACTGCTGGCTTGCCAAAACACTGTGCTGTTCTGTTGTGTGTCCAACTTGTCGCAGTCATATCATCCTTAGTGCAACTTGTGTGTGTGCGTCATATGACCCTTGCAGAAGACAGACAAACTGTGTATGTCGTGGTGGTGTGCACGATTGTGTGTAGTTTGTTTCACACAGAGAGATTGACTAACGATTAATAGTCTTCAAAGCCACTTGAAAAATATGAAGAAAAAAATATAGAGATACAGTCAGCAAAACCAGAGAAGGAAACTTCACACACACACATGCACACACAAACACACACAGGCCCTCCGGCACACATACATAAACACACTTAAAAGGAAAGCACTTGAGTGAGCATGTGTTTTAGTTAGCGTGATCCTGGGGCTGGCAGACACACACTGGTGTACATAAACACAGGTGAAGTGTGTGTGTGTGTGTGTTTATGAAAGCACAGCATAATGAGCAACGCTATAACGGATTAACACCAGGATGTAAGGTTTGTTCTAAAGAAAACAGCAAATAACACACAGTCTACACACAAACTGTCTACACTTCTAAACTTTTACAATTCAATTTTAAAAGATTTAAATATTAGTTTCAGCGAGAATGAACCGCAATTTGGGGAATCACACTTATCTTATGCAGATGTTACATTTTTTGCAGAGCACCATGCTCATAAATGGATTTTCCTCTTAAATATTTAAGAGAACTCTTAAATTATTTTCTCCATTAGCAAAATAAATGGAGACCTGGTGCCAGTGCCAATATGCTATGAAATGCAATGGCCCAGGAACAGCAGCCTCACTGCCAGCTCAGTGGATCATGATAAAGTCACTACACAAAAATGATGGCTATATCTCCAGACCAAATAGAGGCCTGGCCACGGCAAACCATTACTCGACAAGTGTCAGACTGTTTGGGAGGAAGTATGACTACAATATATTGCTTTGTTATCATTTTCACAACACAGTCGAGTGCAATCTTCTGCACAGAATGAAAGATGAACAAAATGAAGGAGACAAAGAAATTAAATTTATAGCATTTCAATTATTTCATTTAGTATGTTTGTATACTTTTGTATGATAATGTTCCTTCATTATAAGTAATAAAAACGGTACAACAGTGTATGCTATGATATAAATTTTAAAAAAATGATATGAGATTTAACAGTTTGTGTTTCTAAAAGTGATATAAATATTCTCAATTAACTTTTATGTCCCTCTTTTGGATTTATAGCTGTTTCATAGCCTCTGAACAGCTTTTGGATTCTCTTAGCTGCAATAATTCTGATCTCAGTTGTATAATTCTAAAATAGAAGTACATGTTCCTTGTTGATCCAGAACTATGGGGGAAACTATACTAATGGAATTTGTATATGGAAATGAACCTGCAATACATAAAAGAGCTCTCTAACACAGATGACTACATTGTTGATTATTCAGGTTATTCATGTTATTTTAACCACATACTCATAGGTTCATAGATATTGCAAGGCATGTTATAGTTATGGGATGAAACAACAGAATTTTAATTAAGCATTTTGTGGATATTACCCAGGCTTACTGGGGAGAGAATACATATTGTATTTCCAAACTGGGGAGAGAATACATATTGTATTTCCAAACTGGGGAGAGAATACATATTGTATTTCCAAAATATGAGAATACATATTGTATTTCCAAACAAACAGTATTTACATATTGTTTGGAAATCGTATTTCCAAGCAAGTTTTTTTTTTTTTAAACAAATAACCAGATTTCGAACACTACCAACAATTGACAAAACTTTTTCAGGATCAACAGGCATGACATTTAGTGTCAAGAACAATCTTTTTAAACCAGAGACTTTGTAAACATTGACTCAGCATTTGACGATTTGATTAAGAATGACACTCCAGCACGGTACTGAGGCTGTCTGAAGCGCCTGGCCACGTGGAGCGCACATCATGTGAAGCGTGAAATACAACATGTCAGGGTGAACAGCCATGTTGTGTTCCGCTCTTCACACAAAACCATGGAGCATTAGCATCATGGCACTGGGTGTCAACAGTTGCAATACATGAACAGCACCCTTCGTGGTTAGATATGCATAAGACAAAAATCACACTGATAAAATTTTCACGCAGTGACATCTGTTTTGCAGCTTGACCCATTATGCATATTAGTCATGCACCAGCATAGTTCACTGCCTGTAATATCCTATTAAGCCTGACAGCTATCATATTCCAATGGCATTTGCTAATTTATCTAAAGCTTAATTTTTATTTGTGTGGCTTTTCTTATATAATCATCTGTCATAACACAGTATCATTGTCAGCATATTTTTTTATTTTGCTTTTGAAAAAGCTGTTACCACTGGAGGCATGTGGATCAGAACAGCCAGCTGTAAATGATAAAGTGCCTGTTTAACAAGCCTTAACACCTTTAGTGTAATGAGACCAAATTGTGCCATTTGAGTATTTTTGTTCACTGTTATCCTTTCCTGATATAATTCACTGATACTGGGAGTGTGAGCAGAAAGGCACTGCTTTCAACATGCTTATGCTTATGTGAAGTTTAGAAGTGTGAGCAGGCTTTTTGCAGGCATGCTTATGTGTGTCTCAGGATGTATTCTGTGCTCTCTGCTGGAAATCAGTTTTCACCCCCTCCATGATTCTCTTTGAAACCAATAGCAGAGTTTAGTGAGAGCAGATCCTGTGGCGAGAGAACTCAGCTGCAGATTTTGCTCTAGCACGAATCCAGACACACATCCACTGTGCAGCTCCATATGGTCATCAGAGAGAGAGAGAGAGAGAGAGAGAGAGAAAGAGAGAGAAGCCTGTATATAATGGATTGATGATTCAGTCATTTTCAGTAAAAAATGATTCATTAGGAATGAAGCGACTATTCAACATGCATGGAGCTGATGTGGCGTAAAAAGGATTTTTTTTTTTAAAGAAATAGTCTGTAATAAAGGTTTACAGTATTGTGAGCCTTTAGCTAAGTCTCTGATAGCGCTAATGATCCACTGTAGGTGGTTTATCATTTCTTCTACAGAAAAATAATATTTATATGTATTCAGAGTCATTGCAACCTTCAGGTTGAAGGCTTCATAATGTATTAGAGTGTCTACTTGGTGACTTGTTTGATAGACTGTGCTGTTCTGTTGTGTCTCCAACTTGTCACAGTCATATCTCTCATCATCCTTGGTGCAACTTGTGTGTGTGTGTGTGGTTTGCTGATCCTGAGCAGGACTGATTCAAGGCAGGCAGCCAGAAGCCCTGTAGCACAGACATTGCCTCTAACTGCTTTTTCACAAAATAAAGTTCATTCTGAACTGGCATGATGTACCTCATCTTTACCCTTGACTGCTTCCACTGCATAGTCTGTGTCTTCTGATATACAGTTGGCAGATAAATTAGTCTATGAATCTATCTATTTTTTCCTGTTTTAACAGGTACCTAGGGTTAACAGTCAATGCCCACATTTCAATTAGCTTATGTGGTTATTTACATTTACAGCATTGGGCACCCTTATCCAGAGCTACTGACCTGTGCAGAAGTGCTTTGTAGTCAAAAACATGGTAGTGTTTCATATCTTTTATTTATTTTCAGCAGAGATAGGCTTATGACACGTATACAAACCTGTTGCTGAATGACCAGACTTCCGATTGGTGTAGGGACTGAACAACAAAACATGACTGGCCATAGGGCCTTGCTGGAAGTTGTGGGCCTGCTATTTATAGTGCAACTAACTTCAGCCTTAAAAGTTGAACAGTGAATGAATAAAAACATTATATATATATATATATACACACACACACACACACACACACACATATATATATATATATATATATATATATATATATATATATATATATATATATATATATATATAACATTTGCTGAGTGATGATCTACCTTTTTGTTGCTGAATTGTGGATTTGCAGTTGTGATTTTTTTTTTTTTTCCGATTAAGCCACAGATCTCTACACCAAATACTTTCTAAATGATTAAGCAATATGTAAGACATGATCTTTCATGCCAAAAGTGCCACCCCAGACATAAAGTGTTAAAGTTAAACACAGCTTCATCATGTCTTGGCATAGATTTTAAAAGTCTCTAGAAGTTAAGGGCACCATTCTTCCAAAGGATATTCCCTCATTTGGTGTTTTGTTGATGGCAGTTAGGAGCACTGTCTAACAGGTCAGTCCAAAATCTCCCACAGGTTTTCAAATGGGTTGATCTCATCACTGAATATTTACCAAACTATTCAGTGAGCTCTCGTGTCCTGTGGATGGGGACAGGGTCATCCTGGAAGAGCCCACTCCCATCAGGATAGAAATGTTTCATCGTAGGATAAAGGTGATCAGTCAGAGTTACTTTGAAGTGCTTTGCAGTGATCCTTCCCTCTAATGGGAAACATGCAAAAATCCACCCCTCACCCCCAATATTAATTTATTATGCATCTGTATTTGTCTGTATATATCAGACGTACTGAATTTGAGCAAATGTACGCAATTGTGGGTGTAAGAGATCCTGCTTTATGATTAATAAACACTTTGAAATATCAAGTCTAAACCAGGAAACCAACTTTGCTGTCCACAATGACTCATCTCTTCAGCTCCTCCTCCTTTTCTTGCTGATCTCTAATCATTGTGGGGATCAGCCAAATGTTCCCACAAAGTCAAAACTGTCAGATATTCCTATCTTTTTGGGCCCCTCCCCAAACCCCTACACACACACACACACACACACACAACAAAGTTGCTCACACAAGGAGTTCAAACGTGGCTCACCTGCGATCATGCAGCTCAAAAAGCAATAAGCAGTTGGTCACAGTCCATACAATAAGATTGTTATATATGATGCATACCAAGGAGAATACTGCATACACTTCACAGCACTGACGTGATACATCTGTATTTGTTTAGTCAAGTCAAGTCAAGTGGCTTCATTGTCATTTCAACCATATACAGCTAGTTAGTACACAGTGAAAGTTCGTCCAGGACCATGGTGCTACATCCAACAACACAAAACTACAAGAGACTACATATTTCTACATAACGTGCATGTGCAAACGTGTAGCCAGCACAAGACAGTACAAAACTACTAAAACTGTACAATAACTAAGACAAGAAAACCAAACAGTAAGCTCATACATCGATACTCTATATAGAAATGCTAAATTTTAAACAGATATGACTGACACAACCAGTAATTTTGTGTTTCCTTCCAAAAAGTCATTAAAATACAGAGAAATGTACACACAGTCATGCACACAGAAAGCTAGCAAAGCAAGAGATTAGATCTCCTTTACAGTAAGTGCTACTTCAGCTTCTGCGCACACACACACACACACACACACACACCATGGCTGTCAGAATGAATTTCAGTGTTTGAGTTCTATTTAAATGTTAATAGGCTTTATACATTTGAAAGTATCCATGTTAGAATAGGAAAACTCTCTATTATTGGGTTCTATGTAGGACCTTTCAGGGTTTCTTTAAAAGTAACACATAACTCTTTAGGGTGTTAAATGCAATCTTTTTTTTTTCCTAGAATGTTCACTGTTTGAGTGTTATATTAATGTGCTGTTATATGGCATAGAGAGACTGCTCACTAACAGGTTGGTGGAGAGATCAGGAACTGTGAAAGTAAGAGAAACACAGCCATCTGTATACCTTCATGCCAGTAACACACTCTTAGAAAAGGGTTCCTTAGATGGTTAACAGTTCTAGCATTAACAGTTCTCTGGTATATCTTTACAAACGTCAAAATCAAAAAATGAAGCTTTTTTTAAACTAGGTTGTTTTTTAAGATAATTTTAAAATAAATTAAACCTCTAAAATTAGCAGTCCTCAACTATATATATATATATATATATATATATATATATATATATATATATATATATATATAGGACTTTGAGGAAGACAACAACCTACATGACTATAAATAAATACAGAAAGGAGATTGTTCATATCACACTCTCCAGTGTCACCCAAATGAGGATGGGTTCCCTTTTGAGTCTGGTTCCTCTCAAGGTTTCTTCCTCATATCATCTAAGGGAGTTTTTCCTTGCCACAGTCGCCTCAGTCGCCTCAGGCTTGCTCACTAGGGATAATTTTGTCTAACATCTAGGACTGTTGGCATGTTTTTGTTTCTTATGTTCTTATATGTATATATATATATATATATATATATATATATATATATATATATATACACACACACACACACACACACACACACACACACACACACACACACACATATATATATATATATATATATATATATATGTTTTGCTGGATTAGTGGATTATTCACTAATTAATGTGTTAATGTTGAGGACAAAGTGGCAGGAGAGAGAGAGAGAGAGAGAGTTCAAAGTCGGAGACAGAGTCGTGCGCATTATTGTGGAGTAGTGCTGAGGAGTTATCCGAGTTTAAATGTGGTCTGGTGTTGATATGGGATTGATATGGGATATGTAATGTACATGGTGTGGGTCTGTCTTAATGGCTGTAATACTCAAATGACTGATTTTACTTCTGTTTTGCAATGCATATCGACTGAAGTAATAGATTGTTTTGTCTTCATTATAGAATGCAAGCATTACATTTACACTAATGCATGTTATACTTTAGTTCACTGAAGCATTATATTATGTAGCTACTAAGTAAAGAAAAAAAGTGGAGCCCCTCCAAAATGTCATTGAAGAATTCACACTTTGTGTGGCAAGTATAAAATTCTAGGCTTACTAATATTCAAATGTGTCTGAATATTTACACAGTGCATTTAAATACTAAATCTGTAAAGTAATTCAATGAATGCAATTTGACAGCCCTAATGCACACAGACAGACACAGGGACCTCATGACATATCCTCCGGTAATTGTATCCTCCTCTCACTCACTACACAGTATGACAGCTTTCCATCATAATCTTTCTCTCCCCTTCTCTCCCCTTCTCTCTTTTTTTCTTCTATATGAATTACACAGTGAAGTACTAAATGCTCAGTCATCTGCTTCCTGTGAGGTCAAAGTAGCATGTTTTAATGGCAGACATTTAGCTGTGTATTATAACAAAACCTGCCACAAAGTCTCTAACAATTTGAAACAAGGCTTTAGGCTGTGTTCCCTGCTGCTCTGAGCCGAACACTCCAACACCACAACTGAAAGGTGCTCCATTATAAGCAAAATCTGAGATCTGAGTCAAGCAAGCTTACCTGAATCATTTCAGAGCACAGCCACCAAGAGCAATACAGAGCACTTCCAGGCCAAACCTCAGTGTGCACATCATCTCAGCCATGCTGGGCTCAATCAATGATTATCTTAAAGTACATGTAGCTAAAGCTGTGTTCAACATTTAAGATTGTGTACAATTGTGTACATTCAGTGGAGATCATCTGACCTATCAAGTTACATCTCTCTGATAAGCACATGAAAAATGGGCAATAATTCTGTTAGTGATAAAATCTTTTCCAGCACCATTTTTTGATAACTCAGCTAAATTTCTACTAAGTGCTTAACTGCTGATTCAATACTGACTAAACTGTCATAATACTCAAATACTGCACAAGTTACATAGACATTCTTATTCTGTGGCACGGAGAAGTGATTACAACAAACACAACATAACAAAAAAATCATTTTTTGTGAAAGTAAACATGACTCTCTGGCCTTGCTGTATACACGTAGCCGTCATGTATCTGGTTATGGCATCAATATGGTTGATCTGGATTCTAGAAATAGATTAATAATTAAATATTTAGATTGATTTCAGTATACGTTTGTGTAAATCTGGAAATTGGGAAATTCCAGCTGGGAGCTAGATAGAAATAGAAATAGTCATTGATATAGTGAAGCTTTCAGCAAGATGTTTATTTAATATTATGAAGTCTCTAGTGGTAGCGCAGAGCAATAGTCAGTAAGTTGGACAAATCCACCCTGAATGCCTTGCTTATCAATCAATATGGGATCTTCAGTGGTGAAAAGGATTGATTTTATTATTAAATTCTGAGTTGATTGGTTGAAACTTCTTTCTTCTACGTCAAGTTAGTTTACTGCCAGTGGGATTTAACCCTTACATTATCTCTGCCTAAGAAGAGGGATGCGCAACACTTTAGTCTACCCAGCTCACTCATACATAAACTCCATAAACTCCATGCTTATGGAGTTGTTGTACACATATATATATGAGTGGACTACATGGCGACAATATATATTGATATATAGATATATATGAGTGGACAACAACTCCATAAACATGATTTTGAAGCCTTTTCTGGTCAAATGGGAGTTGGCATTTTGAAAAAACTGGAGCCAGTTTGCACAGGAGAGACTTTGCAGCCAGAGCATGCACAGCAGATGTAGCTGGTCAGACAGTGGGTCCACCTTTTCCCGTCCATATTGGTGATGGGCACTATACTTGCTCATGTCAGGAGTGTGCATCCAAGATGGCACTTCAGCTAATTCAAAGTGGCAACAGCATTATTAATTAATATGTAAAATGCTAAATTTTAGCTGTATAATTTTCGCAATTTTCATCTAGTTCTGACAGAAAGTTACCCATCTGAATAAAGAAGTACTGTCTGTTCTACTTTGAGTGTTCGCTAAGATCATACCATCGATAACTTGTTATTAAATGTAGCTACTGTTAGCTGCCCTGGTTTGTGTCATCACTTTGTTTACTCACACTGGTTTGCTAGATATAATATCAGTACAACAAGCTAGCTTAGACATCAAAATGAGCAACATACCAGCAAAACTGCAAATAATTCCCTGCTGAGGGTCTGTTACAACATTTTACAGCAAAACAAGACATGCCTTTGCTACAGAACTGTCACAGCTGTCAACACTGTTCATCTACAAAGTTTTAAAGATGTTAAATGTAGCTTGCTGGGCTGGAATCTCAGAAAGAGCTTCAGGTCCATGTCTTTTGTTTTAGGAGCTAACAGCAACATCTGACCATTATTCTTTATGTTTATTAAAAGCCCTTGTAACTGCACAGTCCCCCTGTGACACTGGTATAGCAGACTTCTAACAGGAATAATGAAAATATAGAACCAGTGAACAAATTAGTAGAGGAATCACGAAGCACATCACAAATATTTCAATATGAATATACTTAATGTGTTTCAGGGTGTTTTCAGCTTACACAATTCAGGCAAAAAGTTTTTGAAGGAGCCAACAATAAACATCATTGGAGTTAGTTTGAGTAAGTGCTAGTGCTCAAAAGTGCCTAAAAAAAGTCACAAAGCAGTTGGTCAGACTGTAAATGGCACTGCTTACAAGTCATAAAAACACTTGCAATAGAATAATACACATACCATGGGTCATGTAATGTACGTCTATGTATCTACTGTGGTTCAACAGGAACATTTAAGAGTCCAAAACTGATTTAGTTTCTTTTCGAGGCCAAATGTGTGTCCTAATGGAAGCTACTGTAACTGAGGGAGGAAGAATATAGGCTTTTACACTGATAACACAAGCATCTGCGAGACAAACATGTGAAGTGTTTTCCCCAGTGAGAGGGAAGGGCTCTAACTGAGCTGTCTCTGATCACCATCCAGGAGCACTAGAGGCTGATAGGAAAAGGCCTCTCAGAGTTGCCATAAGAGGGTGGGGCATGGTTTATTTTGTTGGAATTAGGCCACACCCAGTCTGGCTTGAGTAATCATGCAACGTGTTTTTCACCACACAAACAGTGAAATGCATCCTGGGCTAGGCTCTTTCTTTATTATGCATCATAGACTGTCACGGATCAAATTCAGCCGAATGGCTTTTTGTAATATAAGCAGACATCTCCAAAACTAAAACCAGAGACATTCTCTTCATTCTCTGAGTCACTCAGATTGGAAATAATGGTTACAGAGCAATATGATTCATATCATCATGCAATCCTTATTGATGAGAGGATTACCTTACCTTCACTGGAAGATCCAGTCAAGTCGATGATGACATACACCTTTCCCTCTGGCTCCAAGTCAATCTGTAACATGAATGAAAAAAAAAAGCATGAATATTTTAATAAGAAAAAAACATCACCACTATGAAAAGAGATTCAAACCTTTTTATTGCAAATCCATTTTACAATCAGCTACAGATCACTCTGTTCTTTACATAATGTTCCCATTGCCTGCAAAGCCAGGTTTTACTACAAATCCGTGTTTTTCACTAGACTATAATTCAGCTGGACTGGATTTACCCCCTGTTACATCTGTCTGCTCTGTTCTCATGCAACATCTGACTCTGGCCCTGAAGGGAGGTTGAACTAGGGGATATCAGGAGTGTATTATACTCTTCAAGTACAGCATTGCTTTACTGTATGCTTTAACAATTAGTTTGAAGTAGAGCACCCACAGACACACAAAGGGAGTTTTATTCATAAAAATCATTCTGGTGAAGAACACAGACTATAATATTCCTGCGGTAAACTGCTGTGTTGTGAACATTCTCAACTGGTATAGTGAGGATGGTTTTCTTTACACCATTCAGTAGTGGTGAAGTGTTTACAGTCATTCTGATTAGGAATGCAAATCATCCAACTTTTTTGTTTAGTTAAGCTTTATTGAATATAAGCATTTGTTCTTGAAAACTCAGAGGAAGCATTTTCGCTCTGCAGGAAGATACGAGGACTTAAATCCCAGTGTTTAAAGCCAGTCAATGTAAACTAAATGACTAGCGTGTCAAAACACATTTCATCAGGTTACGGTTTGCTAGCTTGGCTTAGCTTGGCAACATATAGTGCCATAAAAAATCTGTATATTTAACACTGTAATGGGGTGAGTGGTTGCAAAGACTAAATAAAAAATCTAGAAAGTAAAATTGCTACCTCCAGCAGTTCCAGCAATAAAAGCAATAAAGAAAAAAAAAAGTTAAAACCTATGGATACACTGATCCTAGTTTTTCAGTTTTTGATATGATGGCAATATCAGAGCTCTGATTACTGTTTAATACCTGATACCAACACTAACCAAGTTTCTTTTGCCAGAAGAAAAAAAAAAACATGAGCATTTTAATAAGAAAAGCACCTCTATATCATATATAGTGCACCAAACATTTTACAAACACTCCATGTCAAAGGCACAATGACAGCATGCTTTAATTTGTGTATGTATAATTTACATATGATCTGTGTTAAAATATCACACATTCACAGCAGAAAACATGCCAGTGGATTCAATCTGAAAATGTAATCCAATGCTGATCAGCTGTTCAGGACATTTTCAGCCCCAATGCCAATACTCAATATATGAGTGCTATATCACTAAGTAGATCAATGTCATGTAGTTTTGACAGTATTGTTGGAGAGGTTGTTTTTTTTTTAAATCTATTTAGAGTACTTAGGTCCAATCTTTTCAAAAGGTAATTATGTATCACGTCATCACCTATAGATCTGTCAGATTTAAAGAGTTTAAACTTTTATTTATTGCTCAGAGTCACTGCAAGCCTCTCATTCATGTCCCTGTATGTTCAGCTGAGTGTCTGTGCTAAACGTGTCTCATCACTTATTCAGCACATACAAATGGGTGAGAGCGAGACAAACTCACGGGGGAAATTTTTCTTTTCTAGAAACAGAAAGTGCTCAAAATGCTCCAGCTCTGCATCTGCGTGTCCTGCTTTATGAAAGTCACCTATTTTCCCTTTATACACTAACACTGATACGTCAGCTGGCAAAACAGCCCATTATCTACCTTGAAAAAAATGATAATTAGTAGCAGAGAAAAACAACGTAAGTGTGTGAACCAATATATTATCCAGCAAAATTGAAATGAATCATAAGCCAAAACTTATTTTAAATTAATTATTTAAAACAGGGTATGTCAGTGTGTGACACACACACACACACACACACACACACATACATCTGTATGTTTTTTACTGGGGGTCTCAGCTGCAGTAGGGGTCTGGTGTGTGTCATCTCTCACACATACACACACTGTACAGGCGACTGTACACACTGTCATCGGAGAGATAAAACATTGTGTGCTCAGTGTTCCCAGAGCGGGTGTCCTGACTTTGTCTCCACAGCCCTCTCTCTCATTTTCTCTCTCTCCTTACAGCACTGTCTTTACTTGCCAACTGTCTACTACACAACTATATATTACATTTTACCTTCTGTATGTTTGGTCCTTGTTTTTACTCAATCTCTTCAGATATACTCTAAAGAACCTTCAGGCAAAATACTGCAAGTGCATGTGACTGTCATTTACCTTCCTTCGCACACAAATACACCCATACCCTCACTGACACCAACTCACAAGCACACACACACTTCTTCATGACCACTGGCTCCAATAGAAAGATGAGCTTTTTCTCCTTAAGCACATGGGGACGTGAGAGTAGAGGAGGATAAAGCAAAAGCAGCTGAACTGAATTAAGTTCAGCAATTCAATTTGTCTTTGTTTGTGTATTTCATCACACACACATACACAAATTTAAATGCAGTTATTCGAGAAGCTTTTACAAAAATATTTTGAAAGTGATGACATGTTTCTTCTGTACAAAAATATTTTGACTGTGCTGATATTTGTACAAGTATTGTTTAGTGTAGTACACCTTTCGCTTACCATATTTTTGTTTTTCTATTGCATATTTCTATGCAGTTCAATTATTTCTCCAGTGCATTATATCTCTAATGTTCCTTATATGACTTAAAGCTCTCTGGAAACCACTTTTCGAACAGATCAATGCAACTGCACAGCAGTCTGTTTTTAGACAATGCAGACTATTTTAAGGTCTGTTGTATGCCTGATTCAAACATTTAAGGTCTCTTTTTTTGTTGTTGTAAAGAGATTTGAATCTGTAGGCCTTCCAGAAAGCTTGAATTTTTTTTTTTTTAATTTAAATAAGACATGCTTAACGGGAACAAAGATTCAAATGGAATGTTTCAGGACAGCAGGCCAAAAGACTGTTCGTGTTTCCAAGATTACAAACCCTTATCAAAGACACTAAAAAAAAAACTCCACCTCTATGCTCTGTGCTATTCTCTCTATTTATATATATATCCCTTCTCTCACCCATTTCACTGCACTGACCATGTGACTGAGTGAAAAGGCCCTCATTTCAGCTACATAGAAGATTTAGTGGTTCAGCATGGGAGGCAGCAGTAACCTGAGAAGTTCTAACAGCAAAGGGAAATAAGTATTTGGACACTTTTTGATATTTTCTATACTTCCAGGGCATATAGCCACTTCAAATTTACAGACAAAATGTCTTTTGACTGTGTACTCATAAATATAAACCAAATAGTATGTATTCATAAACATAAACAAATATAGGTTTTAAAAATTTGATAGAGAACACAGTATTCAGACACTACACTCACCGTCCACTTTATTAGGAATATCTATACAACTGCACATTCATGCGGTTATCTAATCTGCCAATCATTTAGCAGCAGCGTTATGCCAAAAAAAATCATGCAGATACAGGTCAAGAGCTTCAGTTAATGTTCACATCAACGCATCATATTACAACACATCACATCAGAATGGGGAAAAAGTGTGATCTCTGTGACTTTAACCGTAGCATGTTTGTTGGCGTCAGATGGGCTGGTTTGAGTATTTCATAAACTGCTGATCTCCTGGGACTTTCACACACAACAGTCTCTAGAGTTTACAGAGAATGATGCAAAAAAACAAAAAAAAAATTGAGAGTGTGACAGCTGTGTGGGTGGAAACGCCTTGTTGATAAGAAAGGTCAGAGGAAATTGGCCTGGTCTGAGCTGTCAGAAAGGATACAGTAACACATATAATCACTCTTTACAAATGTGGTGAGCAGAAAAGCATCTCAGCGTGCACGACACATCAAACCTTGAGGTGGATGGGCTACAACAGCAGAAGACTACATCAGGTTCCACACCTGTCAGTCAAGAACAAGAATCTGAGGCTATCAAGGGCACAAGCTCATCTAAACTGCACAGGTGAAGATTAGGGGGAAAAAAATCACCTGGTCTTTAACCGTCCAGTTCGTGTAAGCCTGTGCCCTCATAGCCTCAGATTCTTGTTCTTGGCTGACAGTAGTGGAACCTGATGTAGTCTTCTGCTGTTGTAGCCCATTCACCTCAAGGTTTGATGTGTTGTGTTTCCTGAGACACTTTTCTGCTCACCACAGTTGTAAGGAGTGATTATTTGAGTGACTATAGACTTCCTGTCAGCTTGAACCAGTCTGGTCATTCTCCTTTAATCTCTCTCATCAACAAGGTGCTTCAGCCTGCAAACCCTCCACACACAGGATGTTTTTTGTTTTTCACACTATTTTGTATATACTCTAGAGACTGGACTGTGTGTGTGTGTGTGTGTGTGTGAAAATCCCAGGAGATCAGCAGTTTTTGAAATACTCAAACCAGCCAATCTGGTGCTAAAAGTCCTGCCATGGCTTAAAGTTACTGAGATCACACTTTTTCTTCATTCTGATGTTTTATGTAAACATTAACTGAAGTTCTGGACCTGTTTTTCCTTTTTTTTTTCCTTTTTTTTTTTTGCATGATTGGTTAATTAGATAACTGCATGAATGTGTAGTTGTACAGGTGTTCCTAATAAACTGAACAGTGAGTGTAAATTAAAAATATGGAAATGTTACATAAAAATAAAACAAGGTCTAGATTTAAATGCTGCACACAATGTTCTTGTGCAAATTGCACCTGGTCTCATTATAAACAACATTGCCATTGGCTGCGAAGATTTCACACACTAAGCAGCAATCATGGTGAAAGTGCTTCCGAAAGTTCTCAGGGACAACATAATTAAACACACTCTAATGGAAAAGCTGTAGAGCCATACCAAAGATCTTAAACACCCCTGTCAGTACAACTGGTTCGATAACCACAATTAATCATACCCAGACAGGTGCGCCGCACAACATTTCACAACACACTCTCAGACTAATGATAAGGAAGGTAAAGAGAAGCAGACAATGACTTGAAAAGAGTTGCAGGGTTTACAACACAAGGATTACACCACAATCATCTCCGCTCCTACACCTCGCTCAAAACTCACAGATGTGCGTCTGAATGTGTTTCTAAATCAGAACTCTTTTGGAACAATGTACTATGGTCAATAATTCAGCTCGTTATTTTTGGAGAAAGACAGAACCCTTGCACAGAACACCATACCAACATACCAGATCATACCAGAGCACCATGGTTCCACAGAACACCATACTAACAATGAAGTAAGGAGGTGGGAGCGTCATGATATGGAGCTGCTTCTCTGCAAACACTTTTGGGGCATTACATGTCATTGAGGGAAACATGAATGGAGCAATGTACTAGTATACTTTAGAGGGGAATTTAATCTCATTGGGCAAGAAACTGAATCTTTGGAGAAGATGGAGGTTTCAACAAGACAAGGACCCTTAACAAACAGCCATAATAACTCAAGAAGGCTTTACATGGCCTAGCCAATCTCCTGACTTGAATCCCATTAAAAAGTTAAAAAGGAGTTTAAAACTGTGAGTCCATCAGTGAGACCCTCACAACCTTGGTCGATTGAGGATGGTTTGCAAGGAAGAAAGTACTAATGTTGGTAATTTGTGGTGTCCTTTTATCCCTGCCAATTTCATTTTTAAACATATATTTGTTTATGCTTATGAATACATACATTTTGTTCATCTTTATAAGTACAAAGTCAAAAAACATGTGTGTAAATGTGATGTGGATATATGCGCTTGGACATATAAATAACAAAAACAAAAGTTTCTGAATACTTATCTCCTCTCTCTGTACATATTTATGCATATACACTGAGGTGGCACTTTATTAGGTATGTGTACCGTGTGCCTACACTTATGGGTGGTCTATAGGACCACTGCTGGCCAGATATTATTTTGGTTGTGGATCATTCTCAGCACAGCAGTGACACTGACATGGTAGTGGCATGTTAGCGTGCCACTTAGCGTTAGGTAGTGGCATGTACACTAGCCATATTCCCATGCAGCATGATAATTCATTAATAGTCAAACTGAGAGTTCAATCGGAATGAAACACGGTTATGCATACACCTCAGTCAGAATAGAATAAACTGACTTGAGCCCAATTTCTATCCAATTGAATGAAGTGGGGATACAAACCATTTGGTAAAGAAAAAAAGAAAAAAAAAACCTTTGATAAAACCTATGTTTTTTCTTGTGCAATTATTTCCAAACAATCATATTTAATGGTGCTAACATATATATAAGATGAGTAATTGAGTTATACTGGTAAATAATGCCCATCCATCCACTCTCTGTATCGCTTATCCTACACAGGGTTGCAGGTTGGCCTGGAGCCTATTCCAGGCAACTCAGGGCACAAGGCAGGAGATACCCTGGACAGGGCGCCACCCATTGCAGGGAACAATTGCACACACATACTATGGACAGTTTGGAAATGCCAATCAGCCTATAACACATGTCATTGCACTGGGGGAAGAAACCAGAGTACCCGGAGGAAACCGCTGAGGTATGGGGAGAACATGCAAACTCCATACACACAGGGCAGAGGCAGGATTCAAGCCCCCAACCCTGGAGGGCAGAGGCAACAGCACTAACCACTAAGCTGTTAATTTTTAACAAACAGAGCATCCTTGCTTCTGAATGTCGGGCAAATCTGAAATTCTGAGCAACTTTCCTGCAGTCACAAATTTTTCATCTCGCTGTCCATTCAGAAATGACACTTTGATGAGACAGAAATAATTGAAAACTTATTAATGAGCCATGCAATTAAAAAACTGAATGCACTGACTGGACTCACACACTTCTTGTAGTTATGGTAACGTTGACAGTATACCTCGCTCCTCGTGTATATGTAACTTTGGATTACATGTAACCTGCATATAAATGAAGATCGTCTACATACTGCGCAGGTTAGGAATATTCAATTGGAATGAATTCTGAAAATCTTTCCATGTAAATATAGCCAGCATAAGAATATAGCATTCTTACAATTTTGTTTCAGTGACAGCGGTGACAGTCAGTTGTGTAAAAGCTGCTGCACCTGATACACTCATAACAGAGGCACACACACACTTCCATTCCACTAGGTATCTATGTGTACCTTTTGCACCACACTTTTCCACCACACAGTAATGGCGTAATACTTAATAGCACTTTTTCACCGTATGTCCTGGGCATGGGTACTTAGTTATAGTACAGCTCATGTGGCAACGGAAACAGCTACAAAGAGCAGGACTATAGGTGTAAATGTAAATGTACTGTAAGGCCTTTTCACTTTACGGAATTTCTTAAGATGTGTCTTCATCTACATACTTCTTCTTCTACAGACTTCTGCACAGTACATACTGTATGTGTATATGTATGTGACTGAGCTGAGATTGCATTATCTTGCATACAAATACATCCTCCCAACTGTTACTGCCACCAACGTCCTCTTTCTCTAGAAACGTTGTGTACTTTGCTTAACTTTTACCACAATAAGCTAAGTACACAGCTTTATACAGTGCAGTACAGTGCAGCGTTAAGTATACATTTAGGTACAGGCTTAAGTATATATACCTGCAGTAAGATTATCATATATCGTCATTATTCTAATTATTATTGTCATATATAAATATATAGTGCAATCTCAGCTTATTCACTTGATGGTTTAGATGTTGGAATATATGTATGTGTGATCTTTCAGATTCATGCTGATCCGTTACAAAGTTTATGTAATGCATCCTGTGTAAACCTGTGTCGAGTGTGTGGTTACTTTGTGCTTCTAACCTAACACCCACACATATCCTCTCTCTCTCTCTCTCTTTTTCACTTTTCCACCCTAACCATTCACATCCCCTTTCATGTATGTCTCCACTCTCTTCCCTCCTATATTCCGCTCAGACACACATCCTCCCTCCATTTCCTCCTTTAATCTAGTTTTGATGGAGCAGCCGTTATGGCTTCATTAGCCAGCACAAACTGTGCCTAATATTGAGTATTATTTCAGCTTCCTGCCCCTTAGCTTTCCCAATCAATAGCTTTCACTAGAGTCATGTTGTGTTAGAGCACAGAGAAGAAAACTGGAGCCATTGCAGAATCTAATGCTAATTATTTTCAGGAAAAGGATGCACCATGTGTGATCTGTGATATGTCTCAGTATCATCACATTTCAGTAATATACAGCTGAGTATTTGTAATTGTACACAGCTTCAATTTACAAGTATGCAACCGTGTACCGAGAAATGTAATATAACACAGCACTGGCTGATTATCTTTTCAGATGATTTAGCCTATAGTTAAAACACACAGCTGTATTTCATCAAATACACCCTGGACCTGATGTATGAAGCTGTTTGCACTAGTTTTTCGGCATAATTAGGTCACATTCTGCACTAAAAACTTTGCACATTATGCAGGACTACAAAAAGGCAAAACGCAATTTCAGCACTATGTACATGGCAACATACAAAGTGCGCTTCTCTCCCTCATACAAATGCCTTTGCACGAAAAGTGGGAAGTCAGCGTAGTGTGGCTGATTATATATTCTGTTGCATGTACTAAACTTAGGGAAATTAGCAGCAGGCTGTTGATTGCACATGATTTTTTTTTTTTATTTTACCGAAACCAGGTGTAAATTAGAGCCATGAGTGTTGCTCAGAGTTGTGTAGCCAGTGTTGTTATGGGCTTGGGTTACCCTCAAAACTGGGCTACTTTTAAACTCCTTGAACACATTCATTTTTATTAATTCCCATAAACAATTTTTATTTATGACATAGGGCCATATTAAGATTTATACACTACGTGTGAGGAGTTAATGCTGAAATTACACATACCTGTATTTAGACCTCAGACATAACTACAGACTTACATGCTACTCAGACAGCTGAGATGCGTGTACAGGGCAGAGCTTGCCAGAAACAAAGGTCTGTGTCAGTTAAATGCAAATCTGACTTTGAAAGTCCATTTTTTTAACTTGCATGCGTGACAAAACCTGAAAGTGAAAGGAAGATGGAAAAATGAGGCTCAATATTAGTGTATCAACATTCTGAAAATGAAATACGGTACAGTTTACACCTAGTATTAACAAGTGTGTCGAGTAACTGGATCACAAGTGATCAGTGCTGAGTACAAGTGTAAACAGGGTCCACGTACGTAGGTGGTCAGGGACACGTTTGGCCACACTACATTTGCAGTGTAAATGCTAATGCATCTCAATGCATCCCAAAAACTAGTTTTCAGAAAAAGGATCTAGCTACAGACTATACAGAATCAGATATCTCTACAGCTTAATGAGATGTGTAGTTGCAATAATGTAATAAAATGTTCTTCATGTTAAACACTCCCTACAATAGAAAATTTATAGCACTGTGGTCACTGTGATGCACAGTGTTGGTTTTTTTGTAATTATTTTTACAGCTGTATGTGCGTTACGCAGTAAAAACACATTTTTTTAAAAAATTTCCCTCAACTTCCATTTAAGTGATAAGTAACACAGGCAACATTTTTACTTCACCGTCCAGGTTAATAGCATGTAATACATGCCATATAATCAGACACTATGCCAGTTGGCCATATAATCAGACACTATGTCAGTTCCTTACTAAACAAATCTCTTCTTGTTGGTAGTGTTTGCAAAATAGCTGCTAATAACACTTTTTGCTCTTTCATTCGCTTTTATTGTAACAGTAGCCTAGACCACATTTATAATTCATGGGCGATTTCAATACAATACCGAAACAATATATCTCACAGTACTACATGGTGCCCAAGTATCTCAAGTTAAAAGTAACTGAGAATGAAAGCACTGGGAGGCAGACAAGTCATCTTTAGGCTACTGCATGATTCAAGACAACTGAGTGAAAAAGACATTCAAATTAAAAGAGCAACATTAGTACAACATTCAAGCAGCACCAAAGATGATCCTTGTAAGGGGAAAACCCAAAGGTTAGAAGGGTAGAAAATGGGGGTTTTTTATCACCTACAAAGTGAAACACATGTAAAGTGTTACAGAAAACAAAACTTTCATATATCCCATAGACACAATAAAAGCAGTAGAAGCCACATTAGTCGCTGTTGCTATCTATTGAGATATTGCAAAGCTGCAACCATCATTGTTAGGGGCCAGATACAACTGGAAGCCAATTTAAGTATACGTTGAGACACAGGTCTGCCCTGATAAACTTGTCTTTTTGTTCAGTTTTTGGGGATCTCATAGACTAGTTGACTAGTCAACTAGACATTCACTAGTTGCCACCGTGGAGAGACAGATTTAAAACAGGTTAATGTGCTTTGTTAGTGTAAAAATATTTCAGACTAGATGAAACCAATAATACAATCAACTGCACAAAATCTACGCTGGGAAAAGTATTTAATTTTATGTTGATGATGATGATGATGATGATGATTATTATTATTATTACTATTACTTTAATGAACTGCTAACACTTTGCATGAAATGGAGATGTGTCCATGAGAATGTCAGATCAGACAGAGTAAAATCAGTAGCGCAGGCCAGTTCAAAGAAGACGATCCAGACAAGTTTTTGGACACTACTGAGGCTGGAGTCAAACATAGTGGAAAAACTTGCCAGATGCTGCTGTAGACATCACATCCTCCATCTATCATTAAGCCCTCAATTTCAGAGTCAGCGATTTCAGCTGAGCCGGCAACAGGGTGCATTTTAAGAACTGGTATGTCCTTAAATAGTATAATATGACACATAGATTTATTATATTGCACATGTATTACACCAATTCATTTACTTTCATTGTTACCAGACTAGTCTAAAAAAGCTCTGAAGATGGAACTGTAATTTGCATCCTGTGTATGGCTGTTAAGTGTGGTTTTAGGCATGATTTGCTGCACAAATATGAGTCAAAAATAATGACGTCTTGAAAAGGTTTATGCTTTAACTATGGAAAAGATGACTAGTCAACTATTTTTTTTAATTACTGGTGGACTAGTGAAAATTATTAGTCATGCCAACTCTAATCTCTTTGTTACAGTTGGCACATATACAATATTTCTATATTTCATATTGCAGTCAGATGTACATGTTTAAACACAGGTGATATTTTGATTTTGTTTAACTGGTGGAAGCTGCTAGAACTTCAATTAATGAAGTTAATACATATTAGTATTAATACATTTAAATCTACTACATTGCTTATTGTAATAATAATAAAGCTGAGTAGACAGGTGTTTATTAAAGCACATCACAGAAAACAGATAACAAGAAGACTGTAAATGAGAATTACATACATGATCATTTCCTGCATGCTTTAGCTGAACTTGACAAAACATGCTTTCTCGCTCCCTCTCACTACACTGCACTTGTGTAACAGAGTGGTTCTGCGTATCTGTGTGCAACTGTGAAAAACCAAGTGAGTCAAAAACACATGCACAAAGAGAGAGAGAGAAGAAGAAGAAGAAATATAAAATCCACAGCATGCTCCTGAAGTGTCTTCCAAAGAATTATTTACAACACACCGGAGCTTCATTACTATACTTGCTACAGGTTGTGACTTGAACAGGGAGCCACAGCTTACCAATGAGACCTTATCTGTATAATAACCAGCAAAAGACCAACAAAGCAAATATGTAAATATGATGTAAATACTAAATTTACATCAGGTTTACTATTACATGAATAACACACAAATAGATTACAATACACACTCAAGTGTGGGAAGAGTTGGACAAACCCTTGTGTGGGATACCTGTCCTTGTAATCCATGTCAAGGAAACTGGCTGCTTGTCTAGCTCACTGTGCTCACACATAGTCAACATGATGTGACTTGTGTATACTAGGAGCTGAAGAGGTAAACAACCATAAGACCTCATACATGACTACTACAAAGCATACTACTGGCATTTCACCAGCTTGTTGACTTTGTTTTAGTTGGCACTTGCCAAAATGAATCACACAAATGGTATTTATTCTGAGTATGAGGGTGTTCACCTTCAATCAGAATAAATAAGGACATATTGGTGAAATCAAACTGATACTAAAAGTAATTATGGAGATGAAAGGCATAAGAACATTATGACCATTACTAAAGTATTGTAGTGGCTCAGAATGAATGACATCTTATTTCAAGAATAAGATTCCCAAGATCTTGGGACGCTGTGTGAGGACAAGGGGCTTAGCCTGGGAGCAGAAGCATGAGCTCTTGCTCATAAGCATTTAATATATGCATTCATACATTGAAGACAGTTAGCTTATTACCCTAAAATCCTACTAAGACAGAGAGAGAGAAGCGGTATGCATCGTTACTTAGGCCTATCAAAAAGATGAGTCCTGTAGAATATGCTACAACACAGGATCACAGATCAGCAATTTCGACTGTTCCGCTTGATTGTCTGTCTCACTGTACTCTGCCCAACTTTGGTGGGAAGTAACGCTGATGAGTAAGCATTTATTCCTCAATATCACTGCAAACATCACAACTCTTTTTCCCCCTCCCCAGATCGGTCGCTATCTCTCTGGGAAGTAAACGTGGGAGACTGAAAACAGGAAGCCGAGGCTACCGTGTGACTCAAACATAGTGCTGGTATTTTTAGCGCAGGCCACAGCAACCTCTTGGCCCCCGCTTCCTTCAGGCCAGCAGGAGGACACCACTATCCACTCCTCAACGCAGCCCCGCTGGGAAAGCAGGTCAGGCTAAGAGGGGCTCCTATCGTATTTGACGTTTTATATCAGACTTTTCTGTCAACAGCAGAGTGAGGCTACAAATATCAGCATGACAGTGAACGGATGTGCACACACCACCTGAACTGGCTTACTGCTCGATGACCACTGTCGTCGAATGGTAGAAAAGATGTAGCATCAAATTAACATCATATCACTACAGGAGCAACAATACAAATGTGTACAAGTATTTGTCATGTACAATCCTCTAACTAATGTCATAAGCTCGATTAACAGTTCATTTAAAACTCTCAACGTACAACAATCGAGGCATAAATTCAGCTCTTTCTCTTTTGGTCTTGAGATAAGGATCTAGACCCATATCGAAGAAGTGTCATGAATCCGTTCTCTCTGTAGAGGGACAGAGGCGGAAAGTAGGCTTTTAATGCAGGGCAAGGTCAGGGTCTGGGTGGGTGAGTTTAGACTGGCAGAGAGAGGGGCTTTGTCAGACTGCTGTGCCATGCTCAGATGTCAGCTCTATTGTTTCTGCAGGCAACTTAACCTGCGTCACAGCCTCAGGGTGAAGCACTCACGGTGACGCCACACATCACAATGCTGGCCGCTCAAATTCACTCCACCCACAGCACTCCATCAGTGTAATGTCACACAGTGAATATACAATCCACACATCAACACACAAACGAAACTGATTCTTGACAATCTCATCCTGAACACGTGACAAATACACAGCACACAACACTGAACTGGAATCAAATCCAGAGTCGTTCATTCAGTGGTAGTCCTTCATATGGTGTTATATAAAGTATCATATACAGTCATGGGGAAAGAAGTACATCCTCTTTCATTCTACTTTTTTTATTTATAAGGGCCTAAATAACAATGGTGTGGTCCTCACCAACTTCTATAAACAAACAAATAACCTCAGGTAACAACAAAAATACACAACAGATTTCGATATGTAGTCATTTGTTTCCCCAAAACATAAACCAACATTCACAAATCAGGTGAGAGATAATAAGTACACCCTTGCTACTTCCACAATCACTAAGAGAGTAATTAGCAACCAGGTGTTACTAATGAAATGCACAAGATTAGTTAGTCGTCAAGAAGTGTGACTACCTCTACAAAAGCAGAACTTTTGGCAGTTTCAAATCAATCCAATTTCATTTGTATAGCACTTTTAACAATGGACATTGTCACAAAGCAGCTTTACAGAAACATATATTATATAATACATATATATATATATATATACACAAATATATATAAAAATTTGGGATATAAATTTCCTATAAATTATCCCTAATGAGCAAGCCAGAGGAGACAAGGACAAGGAAAAACTCTGACACCGGATAGCACGATTGTAAATAATTTCACTTTTATAACTGTAATCTATATAGTCAACACGTGCACTTGTGTAATCAGATATGTTTGAGCTTATGAATATGAGCATCAGAGTCATTTCTGAATTCAGTATATTTTTAACTTGAAGTATATTTTGTTGAAATTATCAACTGTCCAATGATGGAAACTTGACTGCAAATCTGTTCATAGGAATTGCAGTCCTAAGCCTATCCAAGGAAGGTTTGGTGTTCTAGCTCACTCAGGTGTGTCCAGATCTTGCCAAGAAGAAAAATGACCTCAGAGAAACAATTGTTGCTGCTCATCAATATGGGAAGGGTTATAAGGCCATCTCCAAACAATTTGAAATTCACCATTCTACAGTGAGAAGGCTTGTTTACAAATGGAGAGCCTTCAAGCAATCCAAGGTCAGACCGTTTAATGCTCAGAGATATAAAGAAAAACCCAAGAGCTACTGCTACTTCCTTGAGTTTGTTTACGATTTGCTCAACTGTCCAATTGAAGCCAGTGTTGAGCATTTCTTGCCGTATCTCCTCATACACCTTTTTTTCCCTTTGTGAGCTCTCTAGTTTGTCTTTACTGTCAGTGGAAGCAGAACGCACACTTCCTCCATAGGCCACTGCTGAACTACTTTCTCAGACATTTTGTGTCTTTTTTTCTATTTCAGTAGTTACTGGAGATGTTAGCGCGGTAGCTAGCAACCAACATTGTTGTCATTCAGAAAATTTTTCCTGGTGAACCTACATTTCCCTGCCCCTGCACCGCACCCGCCCCATGATGTAACCGGCTCTGGGGTTCCAGTCCAGCAAGTTTTTAGGGCAGGGATAGAACCGATCTTTCGGGCCTGGAACCGCCTTCTCTGTGGGGGATACACGCGGAACGGTTCAAGAACTGGAACAGGCCAGGAACCCGCACTAGCACCCTGTCAAAAGGGGAGAAAGGGGGCCTGAGATGCTGTGGTGGGATCTTAAGAGAGTTGTACATAAACAAATGCCCTCAAACATCGATGAACTGAAGCAATGTTGTAAAGAAGAGTGAGCCAAATGATGTGAGAGACTGATAAATCCCTACAGAAAACTTCATGTTATTGTTGCTAAAGGTGGTTCTACATATTAGTGAATTATAGGGTATACTTATTTTTTTCTCACCTGGTTTCTGAATGTTAGTTTTCTTTTTGGAAAAAAATGACTACATAATGAAATTTGTTGTCTTTTTTTGTTGTCACCTGAGGTTATCTGCTTGTTTATAGAAGATGGTGAGGACCACATAATTATTATTTAGGCCCCAACAAATAAAAACAGAATCGAAGGAGGGTGTACATCCTTTTTCCAGTGACTGTAGTATCAGATATTCTGAGCGCATTATTATTTCCTCTCACTTTGTCTCTGAGAACGCTACAGCTTTTACATGCTAGTCTTAACCAACAAGCCAAAAGAATGAGTGAATGAATAAATTCATTCATTCATTTTCAGTAATCGCTTTATCCTGGTCAAGGTTGCTGTGGATCTAGGCAGGGCTAAGACCCTGGATAAAATACCAGTCCTTCACAGGGTACCATGCACACACACATTCACATCTACAAGCAATTTGGCTTAGCCAGTCAACCTACTGGCATGTTTTTGGGAGTTGAGAAGAAACCGACTAACCCATGATCATTGAAAGAATATGTAAAACTCCACATAGACAGTAACCCAAGCTCAAGATTGAACCAGGGACCCTGGAGCTGTGAAACGGCAACGCTACCTGCTGCACCACCATGTCACCTGTGAGTGAATTAGTTAATGAACTGATTCCTCTGGTGAACTATATGTCAGCATTACAAACTATTCTCAACACAAAAGCCAACTGAACAAAGAAAAAATTACAAAAAAAAAAAACAAATTAACCAATTAGGGTTGCAATCCATACGGGCATGTTCGAACACTCAGAAATGAAGCTCAGATGACAAACAAAGTCTATGTTGTGTGATGCATTTACAGTGTTTAATTATGATGAAATTGCTGGCATTTCCACCTGTGGGTTTTTCCCAGTGTTCTCCGGAGTTTCCGGGTGCTTATTGGTAGGGTTCATTTTTTTTTTAATTGATGATGATAATAATGATGAGAGAATAAAATCTGCACCTCGTGTACAGTTACCATCATGACCATTGAAGAAGTACAGGATTTGAGTGATTACCAGTAAGCTTTAATGCAAACTGAAACTGTAGGATGAAAGGGTAGGAAGGAGAGAAATAGCAGGATCAGAACAACTGAGTAGTGTCACAATCTTAAGAAGGAACTGGGAGAAAAAAATAGGGGAAAACTGAAATTAACTAAGGATCAAGTTCTTGCTAGTGGAAGGGGAAAATATGGGACTTTGGAGGTCATTTGGGCCTGTGTTTTTAAGGGAAGGTCTGTGTTTAAGTGCAGATTTTACTAAAACATTATTGGGATATGGGGCTTATGAACATAAAATGGTGTAATTGAGAATGAACAGTACAGTTGTTTGTTTTTCTCTGGTTAAGAGTTAACAGTCTGTTAATTGTTAACATTCATTTGTGTCTTTACCTAGGTCTCACACGCTGTGCTGAGTGTTTGTACTCCATGTTCCTTATGTCACCCACACTACATGTTGCGACTCCAATCCAGTACTTTTACATAGTCAACGGTTCCCAATATTTACATAATGGTTTCAGGATTAATACATGACAAAAGCACATGGATACAGCACACATACCTCTCCTTTCACCTGCCTCTGAATTAAATACACTGAGAGAAGGAATTTTTACAGTTGCAATAATCAGTTTACAGACTTACAGATACAGCGTAATGTCACAAAGACAAAGAGGAATGTATCAGACACTCGGTTTCAACTCTGTTTGAACCTAGTTTGGAGGCTTGTGTAATAAAATACTATACTGATTTGTGCAGTACTAACTTGGGGAAAGTAAGAAATAAAAAGCATCCGAAATTATTAAAGAATGACAAGGAGATGTTGACTAAGGTTAAACTTTAATTACCGTATATGCTGATTAGTGTTTATGTGGCATGTTGCTACAGTGTGTCACATATTCCCACTCTGTGCTAGTTCTACACTAAATCACCAACACACACCTACTATAGACAGAAAGTAAGGAATGCAAGACTTCACACAAGATGTCTGAGAAAAGTTTCAGTCGAAACTACTCCTTGAAAACTGGCAACAAACTGAGATGCATGTAATGGCTTGTAAAGTGAAAGGCATATGAATGGGAATCCACACAAACTCTCCTTCTCATAGACACTAACTCAAATGAGAGGCATTAAATCCTGAGTCAGCAGTGTGGAGGAGGTTGCAAGTGTAGACATGTGCCATACATATTTGGACCTGTGTTATCTGCTCTTGCTCAGTTTGCCAAGAACATTTTGCATCCAACATGCTTTAAGAAGATACCAGGCTCACTTTTCTTCCATCCACCTCCACCTTGTTTTTTGGAAGTCTTGGCAAACAGCAAGTTACTACCTGACCAAGTCGCCCACTGAGTTTCAAGTGTCTGGCAGCAACTCTTCATTGCCTTGAATCGATTTACACTCATTCTAATTGCTTTGTGCCTTTCCTGGAGGAAGACTTCTGTTTTCAATGAAAAGTAGTTTGGATTAAATGCCAAGAATTCAACGTTAGTCATGGCTAGTGGATCTGAGTCTAAGTGACTATACTATCACCACTCATATGAATTCTAAGTTAAGGTGAGTAGCAAAACATTTTCAATATTATAACGCAAGCAAATAACTTCAAGTTTATTAAAAGGTAATATCCCTCCAATAAATGGAATAATGTCTTCAGGTATAATCCATTTATGTCTTGGCTTATTATTCAGTTACTTATCTTAAACACACTACTGTGTATTTGGCCAAAAGTTTGTGAACACCTGACCATCACACTCTTCCCCAAACTGTTGCCACAAAGTTGGAAGCACACAATTGTATAGGATGTACAGGATGATATAGAATTTCACTTCACTGAAACTAAGAGGCCCAAACCTGTTCCAGCATGAGAGTGTCCCTGTGCACAAAACAAGGTCAATGAAGACATGGTTTGCCAAGGCTGGAGTAGAAGAACTTGAGTGGTCGGCATAGAGCCCTGACCTCAACCCCACTGAACACTTTTCAAATGAATTGGAATGCTGTCTCTGCCCCAGGCCTCCTCACCCAACATCAGTGCCTGACCTCAATAATACTCTTGTGGCTGAATGAGCGTAAATCCCCACAGCCACGTTCCAAAATCTAGTGGAAAGCCTTCCCAGAAGAGTGGAGGTTATTATAACAAAAAAGCGGGGAATAAGTCTGGAATGGGATGTTCAACAAGCACATATGTGTGATGGTCAGGGATCCACAAACTTTTGGCCATATGGTGTATTATTC
The DNA here is from genome assembly GCF_027358585.1 of Pangasianodon hypophthalmus. Lineage (NCBI taxonomy): Eukaryota > Metazoa > Chordata > Actinopteri > Siluriformes > Pangasiidae > Pangasianodon > Pangasianodon hypophthalmus. Next base: position 21,835,596 of record NC_069712.1, read on the forward strand.
AATATGGCACAATACTGTAGTAATCACAGAAAGATGTTCCTTAAGAAGAAGAAGAAGAAGAAAGCAAATCTAAATATTTAGATTTATACTTAGAAGAATACTTAGATCCTAAATTACACCTTATCAGTTCCTATCAGTGTTTACATAGGGTTCTTAACTTTGCAGAGTTTTTTTAATATCACAGTTTAAACAGTTCACCAGGACGAAGACAACAGATGACATAACCTATAGCAGGCTAATCACTCCTTTGCCTAGTTATCTATTAATCAGAGTAGCTCTGCTATGTTGCCTTTGGTTGGTTCCCTACAGTAATTTTCATGTACATATCTCATGTACACATACATTTTAGTCTTGGATTACAGCCCCAAGACTGTGGAATAGTTTACCCCTCTCAGTCAGGTCTTTTCCAAATCTCAGCACACTCAAGTCCCATTTAAAACCCATCTTTTCTCTTTGGCCTATGCCTGGCTGTAAGATGTGTGGTGTATGGTTAGGTTAGCTTTTTAGGTTGAAGCAGTGGTGCATTTTCTCTGTGGTTTTCATTTATTTAATTTGTTTACCTTATGTAATTTTGTATCTTATCTGTCTTTTAATTATTATTATCTTTTTATCAGCTTAGTTTAACTTTATTTTATTATCTTGGGATTTTGTTTGCATGTTTTTACAGCACTTTGGTCAATACTTCTTGTTTTTAAAGGTGCTTTACAACTAAACTTGCCTTGCCTTGCCTTGGATAGAGTGCCATAAAATGCATGATATCCTGGTAAAATTCAGTAAGACTATCAACCATGCTTAATGTTAGGATAAGAATAGATCTCAATTTTCTTAAGAATAGATCTCAACTTTCAGTACTGGTAGTTTAAAAACATGTTTTAAAAGCTCTGTGCCAGCCAAACATATGAAACCTACTCTATTTGGGTTAAGAAGAATATTTGACAGGTATAGCATACTAACATAGTAACATGAGTGAGGACAGAAGAGACACAGAGACACACAAGCTGGGAAAGAAGAGGGAATAAAATGGTCCTGCTAAAGTTTACACAGCCGGCAAATCTCACATGTCACACCTCCAGCGAGTCCTGTTATGGTGTTTTAACTCAAAAGTGAGTGGTCATGAAATGCTCCTGCACAGAGCAGCCTGCAATGAACAACAACCCCCTGGCAAGTAATAATACAAAAAAACCACAATGACAAACTCAAGTGGAGAACAGATAAAGAAAGGTTTAATCTGGAAGGTAAAAGGGATTTTGTTTACGCTTCTGCATGCATGTACATTTCCCAAGAAAAGAACGATTAAGAGAATTTCCAGTTATGGACAAATCAGCAGTAAGCAGCCAACCATCACATACCTTACAGTATATTCAACTTGCTCCTGGCGCAAAAAGACTGGATACATTTTCTGTCACTTTCAGTTCTCTCTCCATTACACACATATATACACACATGATCGAATTAAAAAAAAAATCATTTTCTCTGATGGTTAGATAGAAAGCAGACCAGTAGTGTAACTATCAGTCTATAACTGCCTGAATTAGAATTTGTTGTCGGAAAAGATCATTCAAATTTGCCTATACTACCAGGGGAGTGATCAGGCATTCTGCACAGTCATGTTGTACTACAAAGATTGTTTGGGGCTATTAGAAAATCATTAGAAATGTATTTATGTACACATTTTTTTCTTTTTCAACATTAATGCACTGTCAGTCAAAACTAAACCTCCAGATTAAATCTAAACATACACATGAGCCACATCTTCAGAGGCCATCTATATTTTCAGTGCTGCTCTATTTGTATGTGCATTTGAGAATAACGTGAAGGTCAGATTAGGACATCGAAATCCTCTTCGAAGAAGAAGCACAAAGTGTAGGATCCAACCTAAAGTTTAACCCTTAGGAGAGCTCAGCTCCAAATGAGAATAAATGATGTGCACACGATGAGAAAACAGTAACACTTCTGCAGCAGAATGCAGAAGGACACACTTACTTTTTGTGTGCGTGCGTGTGCGTGTGTGCGTGTGTGTGTGTGTGTGTGCGCTTGTACAGTATATCATATATCTTTCCATCAGGACGTATGCAATGTTAGCTGGTAGGTCAAAAAAAAATCTAAAAGGTTTGAACTGATTAACATCAATTATTCAATTTCTGTTTCCCAAAACATAAACACCTCAAGGGTATTTTCTCAAACTGGAAAACAACACTGCCCCTCCATATGCAATGCAAATGGAGAAAGTGACTTTAAAATCTGCTCATGGAGCTTTTTTTTCACTAAAGACAGCCAGTACTTCAGGCTACTTACAAGCTCCCTCTTAGAGATTTGATACTGCTCACATGCTGTTTGACTGGGCTTTTTTCTTTGCTTTATCTCTCTCTTTGTGGCCTCTCCATCCTGCTCTGTCTCTCTCTCTCATTTCACCTCCTCCCTCCTCTGCTCAGTGTTTGCATCATACGCAAACAGACATTTTGACTTTTTTAATTTTGACATTTTTTGAATGTAAAGAAGATTTTAAAAGGTAAAAAGGAAAAAGGAATACGGTGTGTCTTTGTCTTATCCTCTCTGTCTTCATGCCATGCTATGTGCAATACGCATAAATGTTCAACGTGTGGGTGATACAACCTGCTGCAATACTATAGCATTAGAAAAGACCACAATATAGACATTTTTTCTTTAACTTTAGATAATATATATCCAGATGATTGCTGCCTAGCTGCCTAGTAAGTCATCCACATAACTCCACCTTGCCTATAGTTCAGACTTCTGCCAAAGCACACGAAGGTTTAGCGAAACTCAAATTAAAATGAGGGCGGCTGCTGTGTTACGTTTAGCCAACCAGACAAGTTCTTTTACAAAGGCGAAAACGTTTAATTTGTCACAAACAAATCCATGTAAATGTCCTGGAAAGGTCCAACAGCAGTGAGCAGAGAGAGATTGTGGGGCAGCAGTATGAACAAAGATTCTGGAAAGCTTAGGCACTTTGGGTCAGTTCAAAACAAGCAATCACAAGTGAAGGGGAGGAGTTGGAGGACAGTCTGCAGATTTCAGTGCTGCTGTTTGTCAGCTTGCATGCTTAGATAAAAAAAGACTGCTCAAAGAAAGCAAGTTAACAGCATAGGTTTTTACATTTTATGGGGCTAAGAATAATAGGAGGACTGAAGCCCCATTAAACGGGGCAAGAATTGCCTATGCCGTGAACTCCTCACGATGTTGACTGACACAAACCTTACACTTGAACAGAGGACACATATTGTCTTAAAGCACACCATCATCATGCCTGTGATGGTTCACTAAACTTAGCAACAGAAGCTTGCAGAGAGGCACTTTGGTTCCTGCAAGGATGGCATTGGCACTGGTCAATACACACACACGCATACTGGGAACGTACCCGAAATTAAAAAAGTAATTGGTGGAGTCCTAGCTTTGTGCCAAAACAATAGCTGCCAATCTTCTGCCTGTCCAATTTGTAAAATAAGTGTTATGAAAGCAGCACGTCCTTATATCAGGATCTGATGGAGGTACATCAATAATTTAAACCTCTTTGTATGACTTGAATAAGTAAGCAAAAACTCAAGGCCCACAGTATGACCAAGCCTTAAAACATACTGTACACCTGTCATATTATCCTTCGAGAGAGAGAGAGAGAGAGAGAGAGACAGAGAGAGAGAGAGAGACATTTTTTTTTTACTTCTAATATATCACTGGCAAATGGTAAGCCTGTTTGAGTTTATTTGGCGTACTAAATGTTTACTCCACATTAATATAATTCTCAAATGCGATGTGTATTCATTCATGTGATATTACAAGATACTAAGCAATGATTAATCACAGTTTAAAGCACTGCATTCAATATTTTTGCTCAAATTACCAATCATTACTCATTCATTTTGAGGATTAATTAATGCAGGACTGTGTTGTGTTTAAAGCAACAGATACCACTGCATACAGTATGCTTGCAGCAACAAGAAGCATCAGCCCACTTTTCTTAAATCTCTTTTTTCTCTAACTCTATCTAATTGCTAACTCCATTAGTGTGAACAGGTCCACCTGTACCTACATGAGACAAACATCTTGCCTGTCTCGCTTTCGAGACGATTGCGCAATTCGCCAATCCTGCCCTGTCTGGCCGTTTACTATCAGGCTACATGAGTGCACAGCGGTGGTAATATGGCTCTCTGCAGCTGTAGGGAATATTTATGACAGAAAGCACCCTCTCTCACAGTCTCTATGCAACCGGTTTATGTAAACGCTGATCTGAGGCCCCTCTCTGCTGCTACAGCAAACCTGCTTGCATTAGGGGTATGAACCCCTGGCACATGCATCATGCATGGGGAAGAAAAAAATCTAAGGATTTATTAGGTGAGTGGCATGATGCATATATGATATGAGAGTGGAAGGAAGCCAGGAAGGGCGGTCATACCCAGTCCTCGAAGTGCTTGCTGCCGTTCTGCAGCAGGTCCTCGAACTGGATGGTGCAGTTGGCCACAAAGTCGTCATAGCCAATGGGCGCGTCATGAAACACCGAGAGCTCAATTTTGTGGCCGTCACGCACCTCAGCTACAAACTCATCATGCCATGAAGGGCTGTTGGTCTTCGGCTTTGTGGATGTCTGACCCACACGGGAGTCGTCCACATTGAGGGCGATATACGGGTCCAGCAGGAAGCTCTGCGCCTTCGGTCCCACGGCATGCCTCAGAGACCAGGCTGTAGGTTTCAGGTCCAGTGCCTCGATGATCTTTATCTTCAGCAGCCCGTTGAAGACCACCATGGTGGCGTGATGAATGCAGTGAATTCCTCACACTGCACCTTTAATCCCCTGTCACTCGGGCGAGTTATTCAACAGGGCGGCTGGAGAAAATCTGGACTTGTAATAAAGCAATGAAACACAATCAACCCGGTTAAAATGAACAGTCCAACACTCACAGACAGTCCTACAGGCAGCACAGACAGCAGGGTTTCACTTCTTTTAGCTCTCTGCAGTCGTTTTCCACGCACATATATGCGATATGAAACGAGATCATTTAAAAAAAAAAAAAAACAGCTCGATCATCAATGCGTCAAAGGGGGAAAGAACCGTGCTGATGTTCACATGGGGGATTCCGCACCTCGATCTCTGCATGAGAGCAAAAACATGCCCGAGCTGGAGCTCCTGAGGGGTAGAAATCCTCTCCTACTCTTCCTCCCCAGGCCGGAGCTCGGGACGGAGTCCAGCTTGTCCTCCGGACATTTGGGAACGCTTTATTTCACACTCTTCCAGCTGATGAAGGGAAATGGTTCAGGGTCGAGGATAGGTGCTGTTTCCGTTCGCTCTTCTTCAGCTTCCCGGGCCGTTTAGCTGTTCATCGGTGCTCGGTTTCCTGCAGCCCTGCCTCTTCCCCCCTCCTCCCAGCTGTGTGTGAACGCTACAGTGCAGGAAATGCGCAAAACGCGTCAGTTTGCCCAAACCGTGTTTACAGGGAATCAGTGCGGCACAGCACAGCTACACAAAGTCCTCCCTAGTATTTATCAGTTCATGAATGTTACATGTCCAGTGTGTATATCTGTCCAGCTGACTTGTGCACTGGAGAAGTGAATTCTGACCTTCAGCTCTGCGGTGCTGCTGCGTGTGTGAAAGTGTGTGAAAGTGTGTAGCACTCGTGTTCATCAGGTGTGAATTGTAATGCACTGGTGAACAGGCCTTATTACTGGGTTTGCTAGTCTATATGATGGAAGAAATCTTAACCTGAACACTAAACTATTTATTACTTGTCCAATATGATAATAAGCTGTTTCTGGTATTCAGCACAGTGTGGGATCTCTATGGTGTCTTTTTTAAGCACTGTTGCCACTTTTTTTTTTTTTTTTTTTTTTTAAAACTTACTATGACACAACCTACTCAGCTATTCAGTTAGCTTTTTTTTTTGCCTATTAGATGCTCCTGTAGGACTGTAAATTACTAGAATTACTAGAATATTTGATGTTATGACGTCATGTTAAGCACATAACACAACATAACATCATTTTCTTATGTGCACAATTACTAAAGTGTATGAGGTTGTTGCTGAGGCAGTCATTGGTCATCAGTGCACTCTAAAACCAACTGTAGGTATGGTGTGTATATATATTTTCCTGTCACATTTCTTTAATCTTCATAAAACATGCCTGCAGTCTGTCTGTTTACCTAAAGCGCTATCTTGTGGCTGGAATTCTCATTATACACCGTATACATTTAGGCTGCACGTGCGAGCCTATTGGTGGTGCACTCGTAAGTAAAAGACGTTCAGGCTTGTTTTAATGTTAATTCAGCCCTCTTAAAACCATGAAAAGAAAACATTTGCTCGTGTCAACACGCGTCGAAACTACACAACTCCACACGTTTAACCGCAGCTTCACCGCTCAACAGCTGCTTCCAAACTTATCACGCGTGCGCGTCGTGAACTGGGCGTGCTCACCAATCACAATCAGCCTCTGGGATGACGTTGTACAGAACTCGACCAATCACGATCAACTGCACCGCTTGGCTCGTAGGTGCAATGTTCCTTTATTTATGCTTTTTTATTTGAAAGACGCGAGACGTTTAATACGAGGCACAGGTTACAAAATGGCCAGGGAGTGTATGTTATGGTCTTAGTGGACAGTCAAAACAGTATTTCCGAGTGCACTATATATATGGACTTTTATTCCATTTGCAATAACTTTTAAGTGCTTGTGTGTGTCTGCATATATATATATATATATATATATATATATATATATATATATGTATATATATATATATATATATATATATATATACACACCCACACACACACACACACACACACACATATATGCGTGTGTGTGTGTGTGTGTGTGTGTTCTCTGGTGCTTTTAATGCACTCTCATACCTTCCTATATCCTTTTCCACTATAAATGGTCATTATACTCTGTTTAAGGTATTGTCATACTATCTTCTTGATTCCATTGACTCTTAACAGCAAACTGCTTAAGAATGTGAACATTTTTAAACACCTTTAATACTACAACTAAGTAAATATGTTGGCACAGTCATTATACACCTTAATGACACAATAAATTAACTAGAGCATGGGGTGCAGTGACAATACCTGCTGACTTAGACTCAGATTATAGTAACCCTGTGGTAATAGGTTTTCAATAAATTAATTAAATAAATAAATAATAGAGCATTATAAATGAGATACTGTTTATGTGGTTCAAGCAGCTTAAGAAACTGAAGCTGCTTGAACCACATAAACAGTATCTCATTTATAATGCTCTATTATTATTTATAGACAATTTTCCCATCAATCTCATTAATATACTAATATACAGAAATATACTGATTACTGCTCTAAAGTCAGAGAGCTTGTATTATTAGAATGAACTGCATTTGTCACTTCTCCTGCAATCACACTGAAACACACTGAGTGGATGTAGAAGACACACTGCTGGTTTAGTGCCTGACAATGAGTTCTGTATGAACGCCACTAGATGGCAGTGTGCTCTTTTGAGAACCAGCATGCTTTCAATATGTCGCATAAACTGCATTTTGTTTCATCAGCCTGATGGGGATGAACCGAGTGGTGTGTGTAAATACAAGTGATTTTATTTGGGTTCAGATCACTCTTTTAACTTCAGATGACCAATGCTGTCAAACAAAAACCATTAAGATTTTTGAAATGTGCTTTTTTTCTTAGAACAAGTCCAGATGGAGACTTTCTGTAGCCCCAGTTCCTGGACTCATTCTGCTGATGATTCATGGTAAGTAATTGTGCACTAATCCTCTGTCTCTGCTTTGGAGGGTGTTTGTCTGTTGCCTTTCCTCTTTAATTAGAGGTGTCGCTGCATGATTGACAGAATTGGTTATTCAGCTGAACACAAATCCTGTTGGAGCATGAACAGTTTTCCTGCAAATCTGCTGAAAATGTTAACTCATTAGAGACGCAAAACTGTCAGGTATCATCATCATCATCATCATCATCATCACCACCATCATCATCAAACTGATTAGAGCAAAAACAAAGGATAAGATTTGTAAGAGGGTTGTATTTTGCAAGAAATTATCAAAAATGGAGCAGGACATTGCACGTGAGGCTTAAAAGATAGGCAGAAGTGTATAGGATTGATAATTACATCAGCCCATTAATAGTATTAGGAGTTTCCTCTGTGGTCTATTTAAGCTCATGTTTCCTCTGTCTAGGCTGCAATAATGAGATGAGTGATTTCTGCTGGAACTGAATAGAGATGTTGTTCAAACCACGGTGATTTCCCTAGGGCTTGGCAATGACATTAGTCAAAGATATTCTGTTCACATTGGATGGTCTCACATGAGCCATGTATTCAGCACAGCTCCGGATAATGACATCAGCAGTGGGAGAAACTTGAATGTACTATTGAGATGCTGATGGTGTGGGGCCTGTGGGTGTTCAGACTGAGCGGTAAGAATAGACCAGGCTACTTGAGGGGGTTGTGTGAGGGCCCTCGGGCGCACTTCATCCCACCCCAAGATGCCAGCGTTCATGTTCACACTTACTGTCAAAGAAAGCCACTCAGTGTCTGCCAGAAAATTAGACAGCAGTTTCCAGACAAGGACAATGTCTCTTTTGTACTCTAATTATAAAACAGGGCCTTTCCAAATATACTTGTGTTTTATGAACTTTAAAATAACAGCTTTGTGTCTTTTCTGCATACCTTCTCATCTCTCAAACACTGGGTCTAATTGCTTGAATAAGGTCCATCCCTTGCATTTTAATCTTCTGCTTAAGCGTGGGTTCCACTTGTCCATTTGTGGATCTAACTCCATAAAAGGAAGAATAAAAATACCATGTAATGAGTAGCAAGGAAATTTTGGTTTTATTTTTTTACTGTATCATGCAACTATGAAGAATTAATGTCAAATGTTATATGTAAACTTTAGGCATTTAACAGATGAACAGATTCTGAGCTAATGACCAGGCTGTGAGTTCAAATCCCAGGACCATTTAACCCTCAAAAGCTCAGATCAGTGCTTGGATTGTCTCCTGTCTTAACTGTAAATGGACACAAACAGCTGCCAAATGAACAAATATGTAGATGAATATCTTATTTGGTGAAGAAACAGTAGCACAAACCAGGACTTTGTACCAACCAGAAGGCTACTCTGAGGAGTATTAGCATTAATAATTAGTAAGACAGTATAAACTTATCCATCACTACACATATTATCATAAAAATGAAAAAGGGCATTAGAATAAAGGAAACTGAATTAAACTTTGATACTTGATCAGGACTAATAAAATAAGTTAAATGAGTAAAACAGGAAGATTCACGCATGTATTGTCTTGGATCTCCACGTTTTCAGGATAGCAACGGAGGCGACGCTCTCGCGTTCTCCAAGTTCATTGGCAAATCCTCACGCCCGTCACTACGCTTCTGACCAATCAGGTGTCTCCATTCATGCGCACCATCGGAGCCGCGTTTCCCCTTCGCTGGTTTCCCAGAACTCGGCCCCGCCTGCGAGCTCACGTTATTCGCCTTCTGCTCGCCTAGCGACCGTCATATTGGCTGTCAAGAAAGAAGGAAGACACCACCGAGAGACGGAGGCTCCAAAAAAAATCTGGCCCTGGATCAAACGGGCATTCCAGAGCGCCACAATTATATACAATTAAAAAGTTTTTCCTCATGTATGTGTAAAAAACGGACCTCAGGAATGCCCAGTCGGGATCTCGCGCGCTATAACCGCCACGGGAAAGCTTCTGTAGGAGAGCTACGAGTCTGACATCTTTACATAGCCATCTTTTTACAGACAAAAGAGGGCTGCGGAGCCGCCGACCAAGCTGTCCGAGGTAAGCGACCGCACTCGGTTTAGTTGTCGTCGAAATAATTTGTCGGTGTGTTTTCGCGACGCGTTTGTTTTGTGCGTGTGAACGGGGTTTTAGTGAGTTTTGTTAGCGTTAGCCTGTTAGCGAGCTCTGAATGAATGTAACGGAACGCGAGCGATGTGTCACTCAGATTTGCGGTGTGAGTCCACTGCGCTCTGCCCGGACACATCCTCTCTACCACCGAGAATTCACACTCTTTTCATTCAGAAACTTTTTATTTTCCGTTATTTTTTTGTTGGGAACATGTACGCACACAATTGTGATATGAATACTAAAATCTTAGTGATAAGACCAGCTAGCTGTGCTGCCCTTGTTGGAGAGTTTAGCAGTGTAGAATGATGCACTCACATCTCAGACATTACTTCATGACCAGGACTTGTGTCTTCACAGCCTGGCTTTTAAACTACAATAATTAAATATGAAATATACAGTTCAGTTCGTATTCAGACACATTAAGAACAGTATGTCATATGTGTGTTGTAAGCTTTCCTAATTATTTTCCTGTATTGTCAGAGACTATTACTGTTAGAACACTTAGATGAATCACACAGATGACTCAATGTCCAGCTACAGCCCTACTGTTATACAAAAGTTTATTCTTTTTCTTGCAAATAAATTCAAATCATTTTCAATTTGATTCTTTATGAGTTTGTTGGTGGTTGCATATCAAGTTCAGTATTTGAATATTAGCTCAGCATTTCTGAATCCTAGCAATTCTCCATGCCACTCTTGGGAACCCGGTGCGCTGCATGATTTTGTGCCTTTCCTGTCCTAACACACCTGAAGAGAAAGCTAGATCATTACCTGATCATATGGATAACATGCGTCAGAGCTAGGAAAACACACAAAAACCAGTAAATGCCAGCATTGTGATTGAGAACAGTGCCCTTCTTTTTTTTTTTCAATATTCGCAAAATTCAGTGCCTGGGCTCTAAAGTTGTTCTGGGACATAATGATGTTTATAACAAAGATCAAAAATAGATATTCCTCGTATTGAGTTTACATTTCGCATTCATGTGAGTCTGTAGTATATAGCAACATTTCCCCTTGGGGATCAATAAAGTTCTCTATACTCTCTACTCTACTCTGCTAACATAGATGTTCTTTTACTGTTGTATTAACCACTTGGAAATGTGCTGCAGTCTGGATTCAAGACCAATTCGTTTAGAGTGCCAGCAGGGTAAATGAGCGTATACCAAACTGTAAAGGGGACCTTTTAGTCAGTAATGTAAGCAGGAATGTTCAGAGAGCGAGTATGTAGCGAGTTCCTCCTCGGCCTTCTGTCACTGGTTTTAGCCATACAAAAGGCTTCATGTTTAGAAAAAATATCAGGAAAAATATCATATTTGCATTGCAGGTAAATTTCCTAAATTGTATTCCCTAAACAGTCTTTAGAAATACCCCATTGTATTTTCAACAAGATATTCCTACTGCAGATGGCACGATAAGGTGCTGCTTTAATATATGTGCAAAAACTCAGCAAAGGACTGTTTCTGTATCAGATCCAAAACAGACTGAACTCACCCAGCCTCTTACAGCAACTCTCCCAAAATGAGAAAGGCTACCACAAACATCTCATTTATCCTCAGTGGAAAAAGAAAGTGATTACGCCCTTAATGTTGTCCAAAAGCCAGGCCACTCATCAGGACCCTGTGAGGGAAGGCGTACTGAGCTGAGAGGAACAGCAGAGGAGCTTTTTTGGGTTTAATACAGTGCAGCATTGCAGCAGTGTTTCTGAGCTACTCCAGCTGAATCACCACAGCTACATCCATGGCAAGGTCTCTTTTTTTTGCTGTACGTGGGCTTTTTGATGTAATTGTTCATCCTGTGGAAATGACTCACTGCGTTCTCCATTTTGTTGGTGACAAATCCATTGTTGCAGTTAACACGAGTGATCTTGAAAGCAGATGCATTTTTTTTATCAACTGTATATTGGTCACTATAAGACGTAGGCAATATACTGGACATACTCTATACCAGGGTATTGGACATATTGTCAGTAAATTTGCATTACTGTCCACGCCAGCAGGACAGCAGGAGGCAGAAGAAGAAGAAGAAATGAAATCCATTCTAGTAGCATCATTTTTGCAATATGCTGACTCAGACCTGACCTTGACCTGCTCTTTGTACTTCACAACCACTGAATCGAAGCATTCAAATAAGTCACAAAGGTCAACAGTAATGCTACATTAGACTGCATTAGAAACAGAAATGTGCCTTAAGCCTAGCTTTACTGTTTAAATATTTGTAAGATTTAATGAAATGATGTTCAGTAACATGTTAGGAGAGGAGTGGGGAAAAAGTGTAGTGTAATCAAGTATCATTTGCCGTGAAACATTTTTCCTGTCGGGGGTGCACATAGTTGTGTTTAACAGAATTGCCAATGTCTGTGGTTTAGCTGTAGCCTTTACGATGTTTGACCCCATGCTATGGTGATAGAAGCTAAAGCAGGAGTAAGACCAAACACAAATAAAATTCACCTGGCAGAAAAGCCAATTCACTGGAAGGAAAAGAACATGGTACATGAAAGACACAACGGCAGTTACTTTAGAAAACAAGAAGATGAGACTGTGGTCTCTTTGGTCTAGAACAAAATTGAGGAACTGCTGATTATTAAGTAGCAGTCACACGACTTTTGCCCTGGTGCTTGGTGCACATTTGGGTGAAAAAGTTAGCAAAATCACACCAGAATCAACATACTATTAATCCATGCAGCTCAACAGGTTCATGTGATCAGTTAGTCTAGTTACCACCAAAATAGTCTGAGGGGATCTGAGTGGGAGAAATTGAAATGAATTATTCTCTATGCAAAATGGTTGAATGAACGTTTTTGCATTGTGATTATTTTGCATTTCTGCATCAACAGTCAGGTCGCTCAATAGTGCAGTACATGTCCTGTGTGTTGCCATTTAATATTTTCTTTCTGTTTTCTTTGTACTATGTTGGCTTATTTAATTCATTTTTTTTTTAAATATGTTATGTATTTTGTGTATACATGTTGATTTGTGTGATTACCTTGATCTTTTTCTTTCACATTAATACTAAAAGCTCTGATTTTAAAAGTGTACTGATGCTCATATTTACATTATTATTAGGCTTATATGCAAAATAGTAGATTCAACTGGTCATTTATAAATCCAAATATGTCTGCAGGTTGCCGTTAAATATCAGTTTAACCACTAGGTTTGATTAGTTACGCTGTTATCATCGAGCCACCCTGACCATCGACATACCTAGGGTTTTGTTTTGTTTTTTTGTTTAATTGTTTTTTCCCCCTTTCTATGCCGCATAGGATTTTCTTGTTACCAATGTTGGTACCTCGGGTAGTATGGAGAAGTAATGAACGGATATATTAAACACAGATCAACTTTACTTAATGTCAGTTGAATACTTCAACATGTTGAAAACTCTAACAGCACATGATCTGGCATCAGTTAAAATTCAAACTTTGTGAAAGGTCTTCCACAGAGAATTGGAGTGAAAATCTCATTTGATTAATGAACTTGACAGTGGCAATTCACGTTTATCATAATTTGACTATTACACTATCGGTAATAGCGTGTTATACACTATATATGCAAAAGTATGTGGACATCTGACCGTCACACCCATACGTGCTTGTTGAACATCCCATTTAAGAGGTAGTCCCTCTTTTGCTGTTATAATAACTTACAGCCTTCTGGGAAGGCTTTCAACTAGATTTTGGAGAGTGACTGTTGGGATTGATGCTCATTCAGCCACAAGAGCATTAATGAGGTTAGGCATTGACACTGGTTGAGCAGGCCTGGTACACAGTAAGCATTCTAGTTCATCCCAAAGGTGTTCAGTGAGGTTGAAGTCGGGGCTCTATACATCCTATACAGTTCTGTGCTTCAAACTTTTGGCCATATAGTGTTTTCACTAATCCAGTGAATGAAGACACAGAAATAAATGCTCCATTTGAGACAAGTGTCCAGAGTGTATGAAATGCCGCACATACAGTGAAGCTTTTGGTTTAAAATGATCAAACTCGAGGTAGGTGTCCAGTAATGTATAATGGAGATTTTAAAGGACTTGTACTCGATGTTATTGGAAATGTATTATCTCTCTTTTGTCCCGCAAACGTCATATCTGACCTCCCACTCCTGTCCGCATGACAGTAAAGCCGCCCACTCCTGAGACTTGCAGTAATGATGCACACCACATGCTGTTCTCTGCATTAAAATATTGTCTGAGGTGACTTTTCTGTTTTGACACTACATTTTCTCACTTACCAACTTACGGACAAGGGGTATAACGAATACGCAAATGGTGATTTCATTATTCAGATAGTTAGATTATTTCTATTTATTCAACTACAGAGAAATAAGCTTACATGATGCAGTCCACTTTACTAGGAACCCATGTACACCTGCTTTCCTGCAGTTATCTAATCAACCAATCAACCAGTGCATAAAATCATGCAGATAATGTTACATCATACATCAGAATGAAGAAAAAATGTGATGTCTGTGACTTTGATTGTGGCATGGTTGTTGGTACCAGAAGGGATTCTTTGAGTATTTCAGAAATTCCTGGGATGCCAAAAATAAAAAAAAAATCATTGAGTTAGCAACAGTTCTGTGGGTGGAAACTCCTTGTTGATAAGAGAGGTTAGAGGAAAATGGCCGGATTGTTTTGAGGTGACAGGAAGTCTATAGTAACTCATATGATCACTCTCTACAACTGTGGTGAGCAGAAAAGCATGTCGGCATACACAGAACATTGAACCTTGATGTTGATGAGCTACAGCAGCAGAAGACCACATCCGGTTCCACTCCTGTCAGCCAGGAACAAGAATCTGAGGCTATCATGGGCACAGACTCACTGAAAAGTTGAAGATTAGGAAAAAAAAAAAAAAACACCTGGTCTTTTTCCTAATCTTCAATTGTCCAGTTTGGGTGAGTCCGTGCCCATGATAGCCTCAGATTCTTGTTCTTGGCTGAAAGGAGTGGAACCTGATGTGGTCTTCTGCTGTTGTAGCCCGTCCACCTCAAGGTTTGATGTGTTGTGCCTTCTGAGATGGTTTTCTGCTCACCAGGGTTGTAAAGAGTGATTATTTGATTTACTATACACTTTCTGTCAGCTCAGACCAGTCTGGTCATTCATATATACACCGATCAGCCATAACATTAAAACCACTGACAGGTGAAGTGAATAACATTTGATTATCTCTTTAGAATGGCATCTGTCAATGGGTGGGATATATAAAGAGGCAAGTGTATAGTCAGTTCTCGAAGCTGATGTGTTGGAAGCAGGGAAAAAGGGCAACCGTAAGGATCTGAGCGACTTTGACAAGGCCAAAATTGTCACAGATAGATGACTGGGTCAGAGCATTCCCAAAATGGCAGGTCTTGTAGGGTGCTCCGGGTATGCAGTGGTTAGTACCTACTAAAAGTGGTCCAAGAAAGAACAATCGGTGAACTGGCAACAGGGTCATGGGCACCCAAGGCTCACTGATGCGTGTGGGGAGTGAAGGCTAGTCCATCTGGTCCAATCCCACAGAAGAGCTACTGTAGCACAAATTGCTGAAAAAGTTAATGCTGGCTATGACAGAAAGGTGTCAGAACGGACAGTGTATCGCAGCTTGCTGCGTAGCCACAGACCAGTCAGAGTGCCCATGCTGACCCCTGTCCACTGCCGAAAGCACCTACAATGGGAGCATCAGAACTGGACCATGGAGCAATGGAAGAATGTGGCCTGGACTGATGAATGATGTTTTCTTTTACATCGTGTGGACGGTTAGGTGTGTGTGTGTGTTGCTTACCTGGGAATGAGATGGCACCAGGATGCATTACGGGAAGAAGGCAAGCTGGAGGAGGCAGTGTGATGCTCTGGGCAATGTTCTACTGGGAAACCTTGGGTCCTGGCATTCATGTGGATGTTACTTTGGCACGTACCACCTACCTAAACATTGCTGCAGACCAAGTTCACCCCTTCATGGCAACGGTATTCCCTAATGGAAATGATCTCTTTCGGCAGGATAATGCGCCCTGCCACACTGCAAAAATTGTTCAGGAATGGTTTAAGGAACATGACAAAGAGTTCAAGGTGTTGACTTGGCCTCCAAATTCCCCAGATCTCGATCTGATCAAGCATCTGTGGGATGTGCTGGACAAACAAGTACGATCCATGGAGGTACCACCTCGCAGTTTACAGGACTTAAAGGATCTGCTGCTGATGTCTTGGTGCCAGCTACCACAGAACACCTTCAGAGGTCTTGTGGAGTCCATGCCTTGACGGGTCAGAGCTGTTTTGGTGGCACAACTGGGACCTACACAGTATTAGGCAGGTGGTTTTAATGTTATGGCTGATCTGTGTATACAGTACTGTGCAAAAGTCTTAGGCACCCTATTTTTATTTGATTTTTTTTTAGTACAAACTTTGTTGTAAATGTTTGTATGTCAGTAAAGAAAGCAGTATATTATGTAAGAGACACTTTTCAAACAAAAAACATAATGAAGGCTGCTGGGTTTTGCTGCAAAAATAAGAAGCAAGTGTGACAGTCAAAGTCTCCAGAAGAACTGTGGCTGCTTCTGCAAGATGCTCAGTAACACTTACCAGCTAATTTCCTTATAAAACTGCACAAATTGTACCTAAGATTTTTTTAATTTTCTTCTTTAATTTTTTTTAAAGCAAAGGGTTGTCACACCAAATATTGACTTTGTTTCTTTTATTACTGTTTACTGCTCTTTATAGTATTTTTTTATGTAGAAACATTTAATTTCATTATTTTAGAAGCCATCTTTACAGCATTTCTTTGCATGTGCCTAAGACTTTTGCACAGTACTGTGTGTGTATATGTGTATGTATACACACACACGGTGGATATAAAAAGTCTACACACCCCTGTTAAAATGACAGGTGATGTAAAAAAAAAAATAAAAAAATGAAACCAAGATAAATCATGTCAGAACTTTTTCCACCCTCACTGTGAAATTACAATGTATAAAAATTAAGTGGAAAACAATCAGATACATTTTAGGGAAAAATAGAAAAAGTAAAACTTACAATAGCCTGATTGCATAAGTGTGCACACCCCTAAAGTAATACATTGTTGAAGCGCCTTTTGATTATTTTACACCACTCAGTCTTTTTGGCTAAGAGTCTATCAGCATGGCACATCTTGACTTGGCAATATTTTCTCATTCTTCTCCCTCTGGTGTGTGTGTGAGCCTATATATATATATAATGTGTGTGTGTGTATATATGTAATATGTGGTGTAGAATTAATTTATTATATATATTAAATGATTATATCTTAATTATATAACATATACTGATTGAGTATATTAATTATTTTCTTAATCCCATATATCCCTAGAGTGTTGTAATAAGCCTTTGCTTTTTTTGTTGCAGTTTGTAAGAGCATTGTTTGTTGCAACAAATTCTAAATGTCAGTTGAAGTAACTGGCTAATGAGAGCATAAAGAATTACTTTATCCTCGTGTACATATGCTTACACAATTGCCATTCAGTCATAAATTCTGCTAACATTAAAGTTTACATTTGTGCAAAAAGTTGTTCTCCCTTTTACATTTCAGTTTCTGTTATAAAATCACCCAACTTTGATGTCTCTGACATTTCAAGACTTCTCGACTTTTTTGAACATGCAGCAGAACATGACTGCTGTGAGTGAGTTGAAGTTCTGAAGAGCGCATAATTATGCAGCCTAGACAGTGCTACCCATAACAAGATCCTATATCTCCTAGTAGATGTAAGTCTTGCCCTTATAACAGGATGTTTCAATGAGAAGATTGGCATATTTATTTTTGTGTGGATCTGATTGTAGTGGTAATATTCCAACCATACTGAAAATGCATTGAAAGGGAGCGCCCTTTTGCTATAGATACACACACACTTGAATAATGTTGACAGCTCAGTTTTTTCTTCAATGTCCAGACAAAACGGCAGCACTAAGAGTCCATTTGTGTTTGTCTCTTGAGTGTCAGGATTTTGTCTGCATCTAAAATGAAGATCAGCACTGGAAGATGCTGTTCAGATGTAATGAGTTGATTTGAATATTAATGTGCAGTCCACCTACTGGCATGTTTGTTTGGAACGTGGCAGGAAACCAGAGAACCAAGCCTCTTTTGTGGTTATATGTTAAAGCAGAGATAACAAATCTGCTGTGTTTCCTCCTGAGCAGAAACACTGCCATAGGCAGTTTGGTTAGTTTAGTGTTTGGTTATAGGCAGTTTGGTTAGTGGCTTGTCTACTCTAGGGGTGTCGAACCAATTTTAGGTAACAGGCCATATTACACTTAGTCCAATAGAATATTAGGCCAGCATCTTAATATGTACTTAATTTTACTTAGCCTACAGTGTTCATACATTAGCATATATTGATAGTTCCTGTAACTATGTCATGACTAAGTATCCCGCACGATTTCAGAAGTGTCATCACATGTTGGGGTATTTGTTTTATTAAAGCCAATTTGTAAAATCAAAAACTGTCCCAATATATCGGATTTCACCCTATTCACACATAACGTAGCAGTTATTGTCAGTAGCAAAGTTTATGACTCTGAGTTTCATATTCGTATTCATATTCCTCAAGTGGAGTAACAGAGACTATCTCTTTTTTCCAATCTTTCAATTCAATTATGGTCCACAAGGTCATTTTAATTTAGAACGCTGATTCCAAATTTATTTGGTGAGCCGGATTAGCACCTAGGCTGGTCTCAACCCGCAGGTCACGTACTCAACACCTGGTTTACTTCATAGTCCTGCATTCGTAATTTCTGTCATAGCGGCCCCCGCTGATCTGTCATACAGTGTTAAATAATACCAAGTTAGCTAAAAGATTTGCATTTATGTATCATCTAGAAAAACACCAGTAATGATTCTTTATTTTAAAACTCACTCAGATGTATTTTCATTTAAGTGAGATGATGAAGATCAGGTATTATTGTGCTGCCCAGAGGCCCAGTTGAAGCAAATTTAACATGTCCTCAGATTGTACGTATCTCTAAATATATTGTACTTATATCCAACTTGTCTATATGTTGAAAAAGTTGTCAGAAAGAATAATATGAAAAATTGGCATAATATGAAGCCAATTTTACATCCCCAAGAGAAACACAATAAGAGTAAAGCTAAGAGTATAGTACCATTTATTTGTGATCATAACTCAAAAAAAGCACAGTAAAGATCATTGTGCTGGTATATGTAAGTGTGGCAGATCAGGTTGAGGGAGGTTCTTGCATTTACACATTTCCAGCAGAAAAAAATATTAATGAAAACAAGAGAGCACTAAGTGCTTGGCTCCATAATAAGAATTCAGGCCAATTTATGCAGTGTGCTTACGAGTAACAGTTACTCTCCCATTTTAACAAGCATTGTGAGGCCCGTGTAAGTGAAGCATAAACCTCATTGAAATCTACTGAAATCACACAACTGCACTTTCTGTATGCTGTGAATTTGAAAGTATAGAAAAGTGTTTGAACAGTAATGATACTCACAGATAACCAGAAAAAGAATGCACTTGCTAAAGTTTATGTCTCTGAACTCGTATCACACACTAAGGTCCCTTGTTCTTTCCTAGAGAAATATCAAATCACTTTTTTGTGTGTGGGACATATTTCTTTGACATACTATGACATAATTTGCACCTTCCTCTCTAATCCTTACAACAGAATGTGAGAGTATACAAAGATTACTCACTCAGGCCTTCCCTTCTGGAAAACCAGAGCTGTACTTTCTTTGTTTTTGTGACCATGATTAGTAAAGTCAAGGGAAAAAAAATGCTAACTCACATGGAAAAGCACAGTTTCCCAAGATGCATCTGATATTCTGGCACATTAGGCATGCGTTTTGAACACAGAAGGTTGCAGGAAAGGGTGAAATATATGAGAAAAATAAATGCACATCATGTGCCTTGTGTGTGAAACATCAGATTAAAGCTTTTTTCCAGTTGTTTATATGGAATGTCATGTGCACAGCAAGTCCAGTTGTAGCAAAGTATCCTTTTTCGTGTGAATTTTCTATTATGTAATTCAGCTCTAGTGCACCATCTCTCCCATTTTGCTAGCTTTAAGCATTGAAATATTTCACTCACTCAGTCACTCTTAGTAAGTGCTTTATCCTGGTTAGGGCTGCGGCGAATCCGGTGAATATCATTGAGCATGAGGGGGGGAATTACACCCTGGATGGGATGCTGGATTGGATGAGGCATCCCATGAAGACTCAGGGCGAACATACACACGTAGTAACCCAAGCTAAGGATTGAACCTGGGACCCTAGAGCGCTGAGGCAGCAACACTACCAACTACACCGCCGTGCCGCCATTAAAACAGTTTAGCTGAATAATGTGCCTAAACACTGGTATGATTAGTTGGAGACATGGTGCAGACGGGTAGCAATTTAAATCAAAAACTGGTGGCTGTTATGCTGTAGGTGCCATTTTGTTGTCATGAATTGGGTTCGCTTGTCCCCTCTGAGGGAAGGTTTGAGGGAATATAAAGTTATTCTGAAAGAATTACCTAGAACTTTTATTTAATGATGAACCATTTCTATTCTGACGGGAGTGCTCTCTTCCAGGATGACAACGCCCAATCTACAGGGCATGAGGGCTCACTGTATGGTTTAATGTAGAGATGGACCGATCAGTGTTCTGTGAGGCTGGGGCCAGATCTACTGATCTACTGTTATTAAAGGGGCTGGGCCAGATATACTGCGACACGTACCTACTCAGGCAAAGACACCAAACATGGTTTAAATTGATGTATTGACAATTAAAACAATTGCCAGAACTAGCCCATGTTAAGCTTTCGTGACCCTTTTTTTTTTTTCTTTAACTGCGAGCTGTAATCTCACATTTGTGGTATTAAACATGATCACTCTGAATTACACAGCAAGATAAAATGTGAACATTTTTAATTATACCACCGGGCCTGTTTAATATAGGCCTGTATACTAAAGGGCACATGCAACAGATTCTGGTCTTACTGTTAAGAAGCAACAACAGATCAATACACTGAGCTGTTAAGCTTAACATGGACATGGGACTGACTTTGGAACTAAATATATTTGCTTGTAAAGCCTAATTAGGTAATGTTATTTTTCAGAATGTGGTCTATGTGGGCGTAAACTGTTTGATAGAACTGAGGAATGGCAACATTTGAAAAGTTTTTCCAATTGGGAAGCGCATAGCATGGCCCCAGGTGAGATGTTAAGCAACAGAGTCCCACATCCTCTACAGCCGAGTATGGATGGTTATCTATCGCTAAAAAGCCCTCCACTTTGGTCATGATTTCTTTAGCTTTCAGACTGTTACTGTTGTACTTCTAGTGTCAGTCAAATGTGGTCTGCACGGTTTGGTGGCTCATTGTTGATGTTGTGCTATCCAACTCCTAGTTCTGCTATGGCACACTGTTAGTAAGACACTTGGTGTAGTTGAACTCTTTTGTTATTAAGGTTCATACAGATACTATAAATGTGTACATATATATGTTACATGTGTGCACATATAAGTCTAATTCTTAATTAAGTGTTCTGCAGAGTGGCGCCTCTCTGAAGAAACAGACTTGGACACTCTTGTTTTCTATTATCACACAAGTAGTTTTATTATGAATTTTAAAATATGTGTGTCTGCTAAGATCTTATCATACAGCATTGAGACAATAGCATATAGCATATCATAGCAGACAATAGGCTAACATCACAGTCAAGCTTTACATGCCCAAGTGTATCCTTGAGGATAAAAGTCGATTGAAGCTTGTGAAAAACCAGCAGACATACTTTACTTAAAATCGAATTTATTAGAAATTAGATAAAATGAAATATATGAAATCTATGAATTCCTATAAGTAGAAAGGCTTATTAAGGGATCTCTGGTGAAGTCTGCATATTTCAGAAGGTCTAGTACTTTCTTAATGTTGATAAATCAATAAACTAAGTTTTAATGCTGGATAGAACACCTTAGCCCTTTGACTTAGACCTTTCTTTTGGAAAAAAGTTACTCTTCAGTTAATCACTTTAAAAATGGAGCACTAGACAGGGTAAAGATATGGCTATAGTTATATATTTGCATACCATGACCACTTTTGTTCAAACAAGGTAAGATGTGTCTCAGTGTAGAAAGGGGAAGAAAAACTTTTCATTGTTTGACTCAAGGCTTGAACAGATAAATGGCAAAACCTACCTCTTACCCTCATCTGCTTTTTTTCTCTCCTTCTGTGCCCACTCTTCCCATTCGTCAGTATTTCTTCTTAGCATGTGTCTGCTTTTATGACAGGGAAAGTTCTTAGTCAGGTCTAGACTGGCTCAGTAATACATTACATACCAGCAGATCAGCTGGGAGTAGATGCTAGGGTTCATTTATAGCCATGGCCTTGCATCTCTGCCTGGCAACTCTATGCTCATCGTGTGGCTCTACAAGCCACACAGTTCTTTATGCATGTGCGCAGTACACCCACATGCTATGCACCCTGTCTTCATGTGGCTCATCATGCCTAACATGCTTCACATGCCCACCTTGTCCAGCTACTAGCACATGACCACACTGAATGTGCAATTTACTATATAGCCAGAAATTCTATGCTGGCACATTCTGTGTGCTGTTAAGTGCCTAACTGTCTTTGCAGTTATTTTAACACACTGTATATCACTCCACACTTTTTAACCTAGAAGTTCCTTCATGCGTCACAAAGTAATTACCGCTTTCTAAATGCTAATCACATGTTTTCACAGTCAGAAGTGAAGACCTTTCATGGTGTCAAGTTCATAGTTTTCATAGTGACTAATTTTTCATTTCTATTTACCCAATAGGTCCTCGTCTCCAATCTATGGAGAAAGTGGGAAGGATGTGGAGCAACCTCAGAAGCAGATGTCAAACCCTCTTTAACACCAGTGGCTCAGAAGCAGGTGTATGGAATATGGACATGGATCGCATCCACTGTGTGGTGGACATAGGTGCACCTTCTCATGGAGCACACACAGGTGAGTCCCAGGACGATCGGGGCTCTGGTCCTTCACAGGTTAACTTAGGAGGCGGGGGACATAGAGGCCACAACTGTGTGGCAGATAGTCCCCAATTTGTTGAGATCACAGTTGACAAAGAAAGTGAGGATACGCGAAGGGTCCCACTTGTACGTAGAGATTCTTATTCCCGGCATGCTCCTTGGGGAGGTAAGAAGAAACACTCTTGCTCCACTAAGACACAGAGCTCACTGGAAGCAGACAGGCGGACTGGACGTTCGAGAGGCGGTTTGAGCAGGCGGGAACGTTGCTATGGGTCCAGCTCCATTCAGGAAGTGGGTGATACTGGAGGAGGGGTCAGTGGGCAGAGTTTAAGCGTTCGCTCTGTACGGCAGAGGCTAAAGGACACTGTAGGCTTATGCTTGCCCCTGCCATCTCCCCGCCGCCCTCGGTCGGCCAAGAGCCTGGTTTCCTCTAAGCGCAAGATCCACATAACAGAGCTGATGCTGGAAACTTGCCCGTTCCCACCGGGCTCCGATCTGGCCAACAAGTGGCATCTCATCAAGCAGCACACAGCACCAGTCAGCCCGCATTCCTCCACTGCAATGCTGGACGCTTTTGACTCAACACATCCCTCTCCAGAGGATGAGGAGGAGAGGCTCCGTGAACGACGTAGATTAAGTATAGAGGAAGGTGTTGACCCTCCTCCAAATGCAAGGATTCACACACTGGAGGCCACATCACAGAGAGCTACACTTTACAAACTGGGACCAAAGATGGCCCCCTGTTCTGGAGAAGGACATGGGGAGGTCAAAAGTTCGGGGGCTGGAACAGTGGGTTTGTCCGGGATAATGGCCCAAGTTGGGGTGACCATGGCAGCGCAATCTCAACCTGTTGACTGTGACTCAGAGGAGGACTCGACCACTCTGTGTCTACAGGCACGGAGGCCTAAGCAAAGACATGCCTCTGGAGATGGACATTCCTCCAGGCAGCCAGGACCCTGGAAGGTTCACACACAGATTGATTTTATCCATTGCTTGGTGCCTGATCTACTGGCCATCACAGCACTTCCCTGCTATTGGGGAGTGATGGATCGCTACCAGGCAGAGGCACTGTTGGATGGCCGACCAGAGGGCACCTTTCTACTACGTGACTCTGCCCAGGAGGACTATTTATTTTCTGTCAGTTTCCGCCGATACAATCGTTCTTTGCATGCACGCATTGAACAGTGGAACCACAATTTTAGCTTCGATGCGCACGACCCCTGTGTCTTCCATTCCTCAACAGTCACAGGTTTGTTGGAGCACTACAAAGACCCAAGCGCCTGTATGTTTTTTGAGCCATTGCTCACCGTCCCCCTACACAGGACTTTTCCATTCAGCCTGCAGCATCTGGCGCGTGCTGCCATCTGCAATCAGACCACCTATGATGGCATTGGTGCCCTACCACTGCCACCAGCTATGCAGGATTTCCTCAAGGAGTATCACTATAAACAGAAAGTACGTGTTCGCTGGCTAGAAAGAGAACCACCTTTCAAGGTCAAATAGGCCCTGGCTCTATGGCTGATGGAGGCAGGACCAATGAAGGCAAGAGATTCTGCCAATAGTGTTGGATCAGATCAACACCAGGCTTTAGGCATATGGCATATATTCATTTTTTTATAGTAAATACTTGGAATACATGGTTGGTAATAATCAGTATGTGCTATCTGACAAGCATGTTTATTTGTTGATCAGGAATGAACTGAAATGGTTTATTCCTCACTGCTCAGTCTCAGTGATGATAGCTAACGGATATGCTTCAGCCTGCCTACTAAAATGTCTGCATACCGCTGCATTCTCTCACCCATTTTACCTTATATCATCCCAGGACAATTACTATGAAAATGGAAAACAACCTAGACAAATGCTAAAATATATCTAAAAAGTGTGCTAACTCATAAATTTACATTCCTTTAAACTGATATTTAGACATATAGAACAAGATTCATTACATTAATCATGGCTAATTTACCAGCAACAAATTAAAATTACTATTAACCATATCTTCTAGACAGTCAGAAGAGGGGGAAATTACCAGTAAGAAATATTTCCTGTTATCCACCAGCTACACAGAGAGGACTTAGAAATACACAGATATGTGTGATGTGCTGTATAATAGAGACTGCACTGTCAACTCTCAGCACAATCATCATATAAAATAGCCTGTTGCTGTGTTTCTTTTTGTGAGTGAGAAACAAACA
Source organism: Pangasianodon hypophthalmus (assembly GCF_027358585.1). Classification (NCBI taxonomy): domain Eukaryota; kingdom Metazoa; phylum Chordata; class Actinopteri; order Siluriformes; family Pangasiidae; genus Pangasianodon; species Pangasianodon hypophthalmus. Next base: position 21,860,605 of record NC_069712.1, read on the forward strand.
GGCACCTTGACTTTTGAGCAGTAAATGTTTAAATTGAACACATGCAGTATCAGATCATGAGTGTTATTACTTCAACCCTACATGGGTTCATAAGTGTCTGTCACTGTCTGCTCCAAAACTGTAAACTGCTGGTCTGTTTTTAACACTGATCTACGTTGTCTAGTTAGTCCTTTTTTAAAATTGTTAAATTTGCCTGTGGTTTTATGGGGAAGAAATAGGTTATATTTGAGGCGTGTACCTTCACCTCACTATGACTGTCTTCACTATAGACACAGCATATAAAGATGCCATTTGTACACTTGTTATTAGTATTGATGGCCTGTTTTCTTACCATTTGTGGTTAGTTCCACTTACATTGCACTTTTACCCATTGTGGAGCATATTACTTCGGTATGCTTCCTGTCATTTCTGTGTGCACTAAAGAGTGAGTTTCATTTAACACTGTAACAAATTATGGCTTAGCCAACTCTTTTAATCATATAGCCTAAGGGCGCTTTCACAACTAATAGTCCGTTTGCTGAGTCCAAATTAGAGTGAATTTGATATTTTTGGGTTGGTTTCACAATGCACATAAATTAAATGAACCAAAAAGCAAAAACACTTTGGCTGAGGAGTGTGTATGTCTGAAAAGTTACTTGTAATACTCTTTCATTCATTGATCAGAAATACGCAAGTGCATGTACAAATCGCAAAATTCACTTGAGCACGGAGAACATGGAGCCGGAGTTAAATAAACAATTAGTTAATTATATAAATAAAGTTTTGTCTATGACATCCAGCATTAGCAGCTTGCATCTGCAAAAAAAAAATGTTACCTGCAACCCATAATACACAGTATGTTTGGTTTTCTTCCTGCAGTCGGGTCAATTCAGGGTTTCTCACTGCAATGAAACCGTGCTAGAGTTCACTGCAAACGGACTGAGACTGCCTCATCACACGGTCTCGGACAGGTTGTTCTGGTCCAAACCTGAGTGTGATTGCTGTGGTCTCACTCTCACTGCCTAAATGAACCTCACAGAGGGGGAAAATACACCAGTGCTCGATTGAAACAGACTAAATGCTGCATTACGTGAAAGCATCCTTAGATTAAATCATTGGAAACGATGATGAATATTTTTGATATGACAAATAAAGGCCAACATAAAATCAAGTATTCAGTTTAAATCGTAAGAGTTACTACTATATTAAAATGGAAAGCTGCTCAGGTCAACTCAGAGTTTATCTTATGCATAATACTATGCTACAAGAGAAGTGATTGTTTTAATGTTTGTGTTTTTGAGGATCATCAACCAAAGGTGTGTTTGTGAGGTTTATCTGTATTTGAGAGGTTTCCATCACATCTTTTTTTAACATTTTAACCAATGCAACGTTTCAAAACTGGGTAAATGTGTTGTGAGCAATATGCTTTTCTTGTCTCCAGGAACCTGATTGATGGATTAAAAAAACAGGATATAAGGCCTTTATATCCTCCCTATTTACACTTTCAATGACTGACTGCAGTGACTCCACAAAAAAAATCTGTTACAGTTTTGTTCTGTGTGCTAAACATTAGCAGGGCTGTAATTTAATAAGGTGTTGATGTGTTGCAAGTTAGTCCCTAAATTCTTAATGACAACCTGTGCCTTATTCCTCCCATCTCCTGCTTTCACACTCAGGTTTTGTACTTTAGAACGATGTGGCCTGCTCACACATACACATGGGTCTTTCTGTGCTACCACTCAGCAAATGAGCCTCTCCTGGCAGAGTTACACCCTGCCCTGCCCTCCAGGCACTAATCACAGGCTAAATTTACTAACCTAGCCTCTAAATTTACCACCTGCTAAAAGGACCAGTCTGTGTTTCTTGATGGGCTCTGTGAAAATATAGAGTAGAGGGACTTTTTTTCCTTCCTCCCCAGTCCAACCACATCCTCAGCATCACCTTCATTTCGGATATGTCGAGCTGAAAGCAGAAATGCTGTTGTTTGTGTAGTCTGCCTGGCTTCCACACTGTTTGGGCGCTATGCTAAAGTTAGCATTAGCAAGAGGCTAACACAGGGCTCCATTGAAACATTTTGAGCACCCTGTTGTCTTGCTGTCAGGAGCAAGGTGGAGTTAAAAACCTCAATTAGCCATTATTTGGTTAAGGGTTGAGATGGTATTTTTAATGGCCAGTGGCCATTGTATATTTGGTTCACTCCTTGTCTTCATGCATTGTTAGCTGATTTTGAAATAGTCTAAGATGGTGAGCCATGGCAACAAGGAATAAAGCTTTTTTTTTTTAAGTCACTTTTAAAGTGTGCCTCGTAATTATGATCTAAAACTGTGGGGTTTTCTTTGTCAAGTGATGCATATAATCTGAAAAAAGCAGCTTCTCTGTATTGGGGAAACCGTTCACTTTGTTCCCTATGGGAAATTTGCACGTGTCAGACATAGCAGTGCCACATGTTGCCCATATGAACTGTAAAGCAGGCTCTGTGCCATAATTACAGAAAAATAAGGGACGTTGGCTCTTTGCTTTGTTCACAGACATGCCTATATAATGTTCTATTTTGCCCTATAAAGTGAGGTCTCAATGTGTTTTTTGGTAAGAGATTTAAAGATTTATCAAGAAGTATAAATTTTATGATTGACTATGAACCTTCAGTCCTATGTAGAGGAGGAGCATGGTCTCTAGAAAGTCTCAGCCAACCTTTACCTTTGATCTTAGATTAACTTTAGCTTGGCTTTATATATATGTGCTAAGCTCTGACCTTACAGACTTTGGATTTGTACTCTTAGAATTAGTGTCAAGAGCGTTGTGTAATATTTTTATGCAAACACATTAACAAGATAATTATGTTTACATAATACTTCTCCCTAATATGCAATGAGTGTGATGTAACCGTGGTTCACTGTAGTGTCACTTTAATGCTCTACATGCACATTTGTTGCTGTATGAATGCAGGCGACATGCTGACAGGGCTTGACAATGATGGGCGCTAATGGTTGTCGTTGTGCATCACAGAATTCTTTATATGCCCTGACCAATCACAATATCCGTATCAAAAGACACAGGCTGGAAGAGCTCTCATCAGACAAACATAGACTAACTCTAATTATAATCCTCCCTTTCTTTTGTTCTTTCTTTCTATCAGCTGGATAAAATTGGAGTGTTTCAATGATGAAGTGTCTGTGTCTGACCTTTTTTGCTTTCCACATTCATGCTTTTGTCTTTTGCATAATTTCAGTTTTTAAAAGCCAATGAATACAATGCTTGTAGTTGTCATTATTGGTGCTTCGCGAATGCTTCATTGTCTTAATATTACCAATAAAATCATCAAGTGTATTCCATGCAGTGAAACGAGACCCTTTTATTGAATCTCTTTTATGAGTATCTTTTTTTCTCCTTTATGTTATTTACTGGCATTTTCCCAGTGGTTGAACTGCCTCAGACCAAGCACAATGACACATTCATTCCAATTATTAATTTCTTTGGTTCTAAAGTGAAATTAATATTTTCTCAGCAAGGCATCTTCAGAGCACTTCTGGTCAAGTATCTGAGTTGGTTTCAGATGTGTGGTCTTGTGTTATTTGTAAATGATATTAATGGTCAGTTTCACGACAGTTAAGAAAAGCTCATAATTATATTTCTGCTTCTGACCTGGAGATAGTCAAATATTACAGTTTTCAGTTACTTTATTTAGACTCACATTTCATGACTGGTTGAATATATATTGCATAATAATAATAATAATAATAATAATAATAATAATAATAATAATAGATATGGCCCCAAGCAGCGATTTGTGGGGTCCAAGCACCCTTCACACATATCAACCCCACTGGCCAGTTCTTACCAATTTCATCGTCAAAATTCCAGTTACAGGACATAGAAGCATAGAAATGTATTATGCCAAATTTTAGCTTGATTGGACTTATGGTTCCTCAGAATCTTGTCCTGTATATGCCTTTCATGTTTTAAGTGAATCCTTGTAAACAATCTTGAGTTACAGCTGTTTGAGTAAATTAGGCTCTGGCGCCCTAGAATTGATTGGCATGTGGCAGCCATATTATTTAGAAATCTCAACACATTTCTGATAATTATTGAGAGTCTCATGCTCCTGGGTAGTTTGACACCATATTTATAAAGACAGGCCAAAGATCGTAGGACTAGTTCGCAAAAAAAAAAATGTTTCTTTTGGAATAGGAAAAAAATTGCAGTTCATGAGAGGTGAGCCAAAAAGTAAAACCCTGCACTATAGCGCCACCAGTTGACTGATTGGTCCCATCTCACTTGCCTGAGAAGTATGAGGGAACTCTATTGACCAAATGTCACGTCTCTACGACTTGCGGTTTGGTCTGCATAATTCGTTTTAGGGAAGAAAACAAAAAAACAAAACAACAGGGTTCCACCATGTCATGCATGGACCCCTAATAAAGGGCCTTTAATACTGTGTAATGGTGGCTAATTTTATTTTCGACAAAGATACTGCATTGCTGCCAGTTCCTTTAGTATGCTAGTACTTGAATACCTAATGGTTTAAGCTTTGGTTAGTGATGCCTATACTGCGGTACCATGTCTCATATATGAGGTACAGTTTATCAAGTCAGTCAATGCAGAACAAACTGTCTCTCACTCATAAAGGTCAGAGTAACATTGCTCTACTGAATTCCTCTCATACTGTCCATGGTCCAATACCCCGATCCAGAACAGGACACAGATGAACCCAAATCATACTCACTGCACATACACACTCCACTCATACCATCGCATATCACCCTCAACCACTGCAGGATAAACTAGAGAGGGAAAGCCTGCTGCTACTCTCACTTTGGATGACTTCCAAGTCTTTGGCGGCAAAGAGAGAGATGACCTCTCACTCACCTCGTCCTTAACGCATGCACTCGTACACACACACTGACTCCCATCTATATTTCATACCAGAAATATATCCCCCAGACAGTACTTTACACCCACTGTAGATGACTGCAGGCAGAGGCTGGGGGGAGGAGGAGCCAGGGCCTAAATCAAATTCCAGTGCGCCAGATTGCCTGCTGGGACCAAGAGAAACAGCCATCATGCCATCATGCCATCATCTGCAGAAATGTGCCTTACTCCCTCACTACAGGAAGAGTGGATTAGCATGACATATGAAGAGACAAAGATAGAGGCAGTATTACCAGATTTGCTTACTTGACACCTCCTTGGCATGAAATATTAATGTGAGGATTATACAAACTGATATTTGCATAAAGATACAGTGTAATATTGATTAACATTGATTAATTATATTAAATTTGAATATATTATCTAACGAATTTCTCATCAGAAACTTTTGAAGCTATTCTGTGTGTGAAAACACATCTATCTATCAAACTATTCTAACTCTTCTTGAATTCAAGCACAAGTATTCATTCTCCAGTTATCCTGGTCATGGTTGTGGTGGGCCCAGAGCCAGTCCCAGAAACACTGGGCCTGAGGCAGGAATACACCCTTGTTACGTACTTGTACACATCTATGGGCAATCTAGCACAGCCAGTCCACCTACATGCGTGTTTTTGGGAGGTAGGAGGAAACCAGAGGGCCCAGAGGAAAAGGAAGAGCCAATTGGACACAGGGAGAATATAAGCACAGACATTTGATATTAATTTTACATAATTTGGTTAATAGGTGGCTTATTTCAATGGTCAAAATGCCCTCACTCTTTTTTGTTTTATCCTTTCTGCTTTTCTCTAGCCTTCTCCATGTACTGGATCATTGCTGTTTGGCTGGCCTTCCTGTAAACTCTGAGCCTGCAAGCTCTGTTCTCTCTCACCTCCTGCCTCCAGCCGGCTCTGGAAAGTTTTCCTCAGTCTGAATGCTGGCACTGAGTTTCCACTCTATATACATGTTTATGAAGTCCTGACAAAATCCTTCCCCTTCAGCCTCTCCCTCTCTCCTTCACTTCCTCTCTCCCTCCCTCAGGGACCTGACAGCCCGGTATTTAATTTCAGCTCTCTTCCCCAATAACGACTTCTTCAAGCTCTGCAGGCTCTGTAATTGAGTTGTGTTTAGACCAGTTTGTGAGGTTCTGTGACATCTGTGGACAAAAGCATAGACAGACATGAGTTCACTATGTTGGAGCAACTGGGGAACTCTGTTACCCCTGTAATGGGATTTGGGTCAACTTTAATCGCCTCTGTTTGGTTTTTGGACTCAGTTATTGAAATGTGTAGGGCTAGGAAACAAGCCTTGTTGGGCTGAAGGATCCATCGCAAAATCTATTTAGCACTCATATTATGCACATTGTGCTGGTAAGGTGTTACCTCTAGCCAGGATTTGTGTGTTGAGTGATCAATCTGTTGTATAAGTCCAAGGGTGGAGCACGCCATTGCTATTCTGCACCAATTAATTTTGTGCATGTGCATCTTGGAAATCTTCCGAAGTTGAATATTAAGAGTGTTGGCCATAGTTTAAAATGTATGATTCATTAAATACACATTGGGACATTTTACTGCTTTCATTAACAGGATGTAACCGTCTTGTAAATCTCTCACTGGATGCACTTAAAAATGCTTATGAGGCAAGCCAAGGCAAAGTCTTAAGGCCTTAATTTTCTTCTTACAAAAACTGAATACAATGGATATAAAAAATCTACACACCCCTGTTAAAATGGCAGGTTTTTGTGAAGTACTCAGATACTAGGAAGACACTAAGATAAATCTTGTCAGATCATTTCTCACTTTTAATGTGCAGTTGCAAAGTGTACAACTAAAGTGAAAAACAATCAAAAAATTTTTTAGGGAAAAAAGAAAAATAAAAAACTTACAGTAACCCAAGTGTGCACATCCCTAAACTAATACTTTGTTTTGAAGCACCTTTTGATTTTATTACACCACTCAGTCTTTTTGGCTAAGAGTCTGTCGGCATGGCGCATCTTGACTTGGCAATATTTTCCCACTCTTTCTTGCAAAAACATTCTAGATCTGTTAGATTGTAAGGGCATCTCCTGTGCACAGCCCGCTTCAGGTCATCACATAGATATTTAGTTGGATTCAGGTCTGCGCTCTGGCTAAGTCATTTAAAAAACATTGCTCTTCTTTTGGTTAAGCCATTCCTTTGTTGATTTGGATGTATGCTTTGGGTCACTGTTGTACTGAAATGTGAAATTCATTTTCATTTTCAGCTTACTTGCAGACACTTGAATGTTTTGCACTAAAATCGAATGATATTTGTAGCTATTCATGATTCCCTCCACTTTGATAACCCCCCGCAGTTCTGGCTGAAAAACAGCAGCCCTAAAGCATGATGCTGCCATCACCATGCTTCACCGTGGGTATGGTGTTCTTTTGTTGATATGCTTTTTTTTGTGCCAAATATACCTTTTGGAATCATGGAATTATGATACCTATTGGAATTGGTCTCATCAGACACATTTTGCCACATGGCTTGGGTTGATTTATGTCTGCTTGGATTTTTTTTTGTGAGAAAAGGCTTCTGTCTAGCCACCCTGCCCCACAGCCCAGATATGTGAAGTAATCGAGAGATTGTTGTCACATGCAGAGAGTAATCAGTACTTGTCAGATATTCCTGCAGCTACTTTAATGTTGCTGTTGGTCTCTCGACAGCCTCCCAGGTAAGTTTTTTTTGTCTTGTCCTTTTGTAAATTTTGGAGGACATCCTGTTCTTGGTAATGTCACTGTGGTGCTGCAATTTCTCCACTTTTTGATGATGGCCTTTACATTGTTCCATGGTACATCTAATGTTTTGGAAATTCTTTTATGCCCCTTTCCTGATTGATTCCTTTTGACAGTGAGACCCTATACAGGCTTTGTCAGCTTTTCCAGTCCATGGCTTCAGCAGTCAGATGAAACCAAGATGTCAAGAAAATCCTACAGAAACAGCTGGTCTTTATCTGGGTTAATCAGAATAATTTCATTGATGACAGCTGTATGATAATTACTTTTGAACATGAGATTGAATGTGATTGGTTAATTCTGAACACAACCACACACAATTATAAAAGGGTGTGCACACTTATGCAACAAGGTTATTGTAACTTTATTTTTCCTATTTTTCCCTGAAAGGTTTCTGATTGTTTTTCACTAAATTTTGTAATACATTGTAATTTCACATTGAGTGTGGGAAAAGTTATAACACTATCTTGGTTTAATTTTTTTCATCACAGAAACTTGCCATTATAACAGTGTGTAGACTTTTTATATCCACTGTACATGGTCAAAATTCCCAGTAACCCACTAGTATCAGTATGCAAAGAAGACCATTTTTCCACATCTCCACTTTCACGCCTACCTTTTATTTTTGATTAGGAGTTTGATTCTGAGCTCACGGTACTGTCAGAGTTTAAGATAAATTTCCCCTTCGGTGTGAATATGTGTGTGTGTGTGTGTGTGTGTGTGTATGCATGGTGCCCTGTGATGGACTTGCCTCCTATCCAGGGTGTATTCCTGCCTCACGCCCAGTGTTCTCGGGATAGGCTCCAGACCCACTGCAACCCTGACCAGGATAATGTGGTTACTGTAAGTGAGCGAGTGAGTTCTATAAGAGCAGTATTCACTGCTATAGTGTATCAGCCATAACATTAAAACCACCTGCCCATCTTTGTGTAGGCCCCCATTGTGCCACCAAAACAGCTCTGACCCGTCAAGGCATGGACTCCACAAGTCCACTAAAGGTGTGCTGTGGCATCTGGCACCAAGACGTTTACAGCAGATCCTCTAAGTCCTGCAAGTTGCAAGGTGGGGCCTCCATGGATCGGACTTGTTTGTCCAGCACATCCCACAGATGCTTGATCAGGCCAAGTCAACACTTCAAACTCTTTGTCATGTTCCTCAAACCATTCCTGAGCAATTTTTGCAGTGTGACAGGGCGCATTATCCTGCTGAAAGAGGCCACTGCCATTAGGGAATACCGTTGCCATGAAGGGGTGTACTTGGTCAGCAACAATGTTTAGGTAGGTGGTACGTGTGGGTTTGTTGCCAAAAAGCCACTCCACCTTGAGGGTTTGTTGCCAAAAAGCTCTATTTTTATGTCATCTTACCATATATCCTGGCTCGTGTCATTCCAGTAGCGTCATGCGAACTCCAGCACATGTTTGTGGTTAGATGAAAGAAAGGTCTTTCTTTTGGCATGCCTTCCAAATATTTTGTTGGTGTGGAGTTGGCAAATGATTGTACATTTGGAGACTTGTTGACTCTAAAATGCTACCTTCTTCTGAAAATCTCCAACCATGATCCTTGGAAAAATGTTTGCCTCACTAAATATCCTCTTCAGTGTGTATGGGGGAAAATACACTTGTCCTCTTCCAGACAGGTTCCTTACAACTTTCTATCTTTTGAAACGTCTTAATTATTGCCCTAAAAGTGAATATGGGCATTTTCAGGAGTGTAGCTATTTTTTTAGACCTATTGTGTAGCTATTTTTTTTTAGACCTAGAGCCTTTATGAAGATCAACAAAATTTTTTTCTCATTTCCTTTTTGTATTCTCTAATCATCCTCATTTTAATGACTGACTAAGGGAATTCCATCTTTGTGTCCCCAGTGAAAGAGGAAGTTACGGACGACTCCATAAGAGTTCCTAAACACTTAAGTTAACTTAAAAAAAAAAAAAAAAAGTAAAATATCAACGGGATATGTTTTATTCATCATATAATTTTGATATGACTATTAAAAATATAGTTTTGGTAAATATTTCTTCTATCTTCTTAGAGTACATCTACTTTTAAATAACTAAAGGTTATCTTTCTCTCATATTTTTAGTGTGAGATTAAGCTAATTGGCCACAAAGATGTTTTTTCATAGTTGTTACACATCTTAACTAAGGGTGCCAGTAATTCTGCAGCTGTCTGTATAATAAGATATAGTTGTTGTAAAACATAGAGACAGTCTATAGAATGAAGTTTGAGCATAAGAGCAATCATGCACTTTGATTGCAACTCTGATTGCAACTCTGAGAGCACAGGAATTTTGTATTTTTTTTTTCTTCTTGTGCTGTGCTCTTTCCCAGAAGGATGAATCAAAAAACAGTGACTGCTGAGTGGTGCTGGCTCCTTTCATCCCTGTCTTAAATCTCCCAGAACGCTGAAGGGGGTCCAGGACCAAACCATCTTTCACCTCCAGAGGGGATTCATTGGACTCTCAGACTCACACAGATGTCTGGGTAGCTCTTGCCAGGATTTTAGCTCATGGGACAGAATGAGGACTCTAAACCAACATTTTCAGTGAATTTATGAAGCGTGTGAAATGGACATGTTTCTAGGTCCAAATGAATTTCGGACCTTTTTGACAGATGTCACTTCCTTCAAATTAATTTGAATTCAGATTATAGACACACTATACTGTAATGGACTGGTGTCCCATCCAGAGTACAGTCTGCCTCACATCTAGTGTTCCTGGATCCACTGCGACCTTGATGAGATTAAAGCGCTTATGGAAAGTGATTGTAAGTGAGACACTCTGTAAAGTGTGTTAAATCAAGTGGATCTTGGCCCTTTCTTAAGGTCAGAGTATCCTTTTTTTATCTCTTGGAGTAAGTGAGAGTGCGAGCACACATCCATTTCTGTGTTTACCTCTGGGTCCTAATTACTGATATGTCTGCTCAGGACCTACTGTCTGACTGAGGCTCGGCACAGAAGCTGCCTTCTTGTACTAATCATAGAAGCAACCCTAGCTTTAACCATTATTTAAGAAACTTCAAAACTGTTCTCTGATCAGCACGTGATCTCAAGGACGCCTTCTGCCCACACTGGGGACTGGGATTGCCTCCACCACGGCCCAGCTCCATAAAGTTCTGCATTGCACCAGCAGCAGGAAATGACCAAACCCTGACTCTGGGCTAAAAATAAGGCTTGTTGTTAGAGGAGAATAGGACCAGGAAGGCGGCAAAGTACAGCAAATATTATTGCCATTTAACCGCTGGCCTATCACAACCCTGAGGTAGAAAAACAAAAAAGCAGAATGGGGGATACAGAGAGAAGGGCCCCAAGAGCTAGATATCTGACCAAGCAAACCAAAGAAAGCAAGGGCAAGGGAAGGAAAAAATGAGTAAGCAGAGTAAGACAGCAGCTGCTTTTCTCACGTCAGTATAAGGAACAAGAGAGACACATATTCAAAATTGAAGATCTAATTATATTCTCAAGCAAGAAAACCGCTGACTGAAATACTGTCTGTATTTTCTTCTTCTTTTTCTGAGTGGCTTCTTCGCCTTTTCTATTGTTAAAAAAGGGAAAAGGAGAACTTTGCCAAGCTGTAATGTTGGCACTGAACCCAAGTCACTGCCCCCTCCTCGTTCTTTGGCAAGCTCCATGCTGCCTGGCGCTGCGCAGAGCTGAGCTAAGAATGGAGCACTCCGTCGCCTCACGCAATGCGGTGTTCTGAAATTTCCTGCAGTAAAAGCCTGATTGGGAAGACACCCGTTAAAAATGTGAGGAAAGAGCTCCAGGCACGAGAGAGAGAGAGAGGGGGGGGGGGGCAGAGGGACAGAAAGAGTGTGTGTGACTCAGAGTAAAGGTAAAATAAAAAGATTTGAAAGAACAAAAATCATAGTGGCATGTGCAAATAAAATTCAGATCACTTCTATTTCTCACCACTGGTAACTTTCTCTAACCCCTTTCCCTCTCCTCCTCTCCCCCTGCCTCCTCTCCTCTTTTCTCAAACCCTGTTTTTATTTAAACTGTGGCAAGGCTCCCTCTTGCCATGTTTCCCAAACCAAGAGCTATTTCCTGATTTACTCCCTCTTTTATATAATTATTCCACAATCTTATGTTTTCCTTTTTTCCCCTCAGCTTTCTTTTACAGTGCTGCATGTTTTCATTTTAAAGCAACATCATGGCCTCTTTAGGGCAGAGGTTCTTTTTGTGGCCTGGCATACATCCACAGAGGTCAAAGTTCACCAGGGATTTAGGAGAACAGAGAAAGGAAAATATCTGAGGAGATTTGGGTTTATTTAGAAATGTCTGTACATGTTCTAAAAGAAGTGCAGTATCCTCAACTCTGACATCAAACAGATGTTGGAATAATTTGTGTAAATATAGTGGGTTGATGCTATGTTCTGCTATCAATTGTAGAATTTCTTTTTTTTTTTTTTAATTATATGGTCTGTGGTAGCTTTGTGGTTCAGGTTGTGCAGAGAGTTGATATTGAGCCCCTGAATAAGGTTTATCAATATATGCTTGGAGTCTGTTCTTTTTCTATTGGAAGTAGTTTTGAATAAAAGGGTATGCCAAGCAGTTAAATATAGTTCCTTATATCAGAACTTTTTTTTTTTTTTAACCATGTGCCATCAATTTATAAGGTGGTCATCTGAAACAATCTGGATGTCAGACAACAGCATATGCCCCCTTTATTTTACTCCATTTTACTTAGTTTCGTACACGTTTTGATTATATTGCCTCATACACGTTTATTACAAGGGGCAGTTATGCCCTAATGGTTAGAGATTCGGACTTATAACCCGAAGGTCGTGGGTTTGCGTCTCAGGTCCGGCAGGGATTGTAGGTGGGGGGAGTGAATGACCAGCACTCCCCTCCACCCTCAATACCACGACTGAGGTGAGACCCTTGAGCAAGACACTGAACCCCCAAACGCTCCCTGGGCACCGCAGTTAAAAAGGCTGCCCACTGCTCTGGATGTGTGTTTACGATGTGTGTGTTCACTACTGTGTGTGTGCACTTGGATGGGTTAAATGCAAGTATTCCAAGTATAGGTCACCATACTTGGCCTCACTTCACTTATTATTATTTTGTGATATCCCTTTGCACCTTATTCCACACAAGAACTGTGTACATGTCGGTGCTGCACTGCCCTACACTGTGCATATTGTCCTGTTTAGTAAGTGTTGTACTGTCTTGCACTTTGGCACACGTGCACTTTATGTAGTCCTGTGTATGTCTTTATAGTCTTATTGTTGTTTCGTTTCACTGTGTACCACCAGCTGTATATGGTTGAAATGACAATATAGCCACTTGAACTTTTTTTGAACTCCAGGGTCAGGTTTTCTAAAATACAGGAAATTGTATATATTGAGGAGAATTACAACAGCTTTCCCAGTTACAGCCACGACTCACTTCATCTACTAGACTCCTAAGGCTATGGATTCAATACAAGCGATTCATTCATGCTGTGTGAAGCAGGACACTTATGTTCAGAAAAGAGGTTTGGGGGCTCCTGAGTGGCACAACAGAAAAACATTCACCCTATCATAAAGAGTTCCAATTCCAACAGTGCCTTAGCCATCTGTGATTGGGAGTCCAAAGGAGCAAAACTGGCCCTGCTCTGTGGGATGGGATGTGGAGGGATGATGTTACTTTCTTCCCTGTTTTCATCTGCCCCTGACGTAGCATGAGTAGCAGTTCAAAAGGATGCGATGACTGGCTTCATGTGATAGGGTACAGTTAGCTAGTGGGTGGGACTTGTCAAATGACCAAAATGGGAGAAAACAAATTAAAATAGTGGTTTTTGCCCCAGTCAGCCGTCACATGTCTGATTTTCTTTCTGCTAGTCATTTGGTACATCAAACAGAAGGCCTTATTATGCTCATATGCAAAGCATTTTATAACCACTTTGAAAACCAGTGGGCTGACTAAGCCACAGTTGAACACAGTATTTTATGTGATACAATGAAAACATGTACATTTTAACTGAAATAATTCAACCTCAAAAAGTATGTTTGTTGTAACCGCCTGTCACAGATGTTTGTGAACCAGGGCATAACGTTACGAATAGTAAAAAACCTCAAATAATCCGGCTGCAAGGATTCATTTCTAGATTCATAAGCTTGAGGAGTTAACATCAGAAATAAAGCATTCCATATGTTGATATTTGTACCTATTTTGGTTCTCAAAATTAAGTAAGGTATAATGATATACCCTTGATGGTAAATATTTATACCTTGTTACACATCCTTTAAAACAAGATACAAATTTTATTGTTAAAAAACATCATAATGAACACACAAGAAAACAAAGTAATTTGCTAGGAATAACATACACAATAGACAAATATTAGCTTATACCATTATATACCAAAATTGTAAGTAAGGAAAAGTAAGGAACTGACTGTCAGTGATCAATTATGCATTTTAATTTCTATATGATTATTTTATTGAATGACTGCTGTATATTTGACGCACTTTCTGTATTTTTAAAATAGAAAATCTTGGTACATTTACTTTGGGGTGCTTATTATTGTATGTCAAAATACATTTTGATGTTAAGCAGAAGGTTAAGCTTTGGACTGATGTTACATTTAAGGGGATTCAACAAAGTGAAAAAGGTAATATACAGTGGATATGAAAAGTCTGCACACCCCTGTTAAAATTGCAGGTTTTTGTAATGTAAAAAATGAAACTAAGATAAATCATGTCGCACTTTTTTCACCTTTGATGTGATTATAGCATCCAACAAAATTCAAAGAATTAAAAAACAAATAAAAACATTTTAGGGAGAAAAAAGCAAAAAAGCATATTTTGCTTGTAATTTTGCTTGTAGTTTTATAGTCTCAGTCTTTTTGGGTACGAGTCTACCAACTTAACTTATGTTGATTTGGCAATTTTATTCCTTTCTTCAATGCAGAAATATATCAAATTCTAAGGGAATCTCATGTGCAAAGCCCTCTTTAAATCATTCCACAGGTTTTTATAGGATTTAGATCTGGGCTCTGACAGGGCCATTCCAAAATGTTGATTTTCTTTTTCTGAAGCCATTCTTTTGTTGAGTTGGATTTGTGCTTTGGGTCATTTCGCTGGAAGGTGAAATTTTTTTCTTCATCTCCAGCTGTCTAATAGAGGCCTGCAGGTTTTGTGCTAAAATATATTGTTATTTGGAGATGAAGCAGAAGAGAATCAGCCCCATAGCATGATGCTTCACCGTGCTTATGGTATTCTTTGGGTGATCAGCTGTCCTGTTTTTGTGCCAAACATATCTTTTAGAATTATGCCCAAAAGATTCTACCTTGGACTCATCAGAGCATGACACATTTTGCCACATGGTTTGGATTGATTTAGGTGGGCTTGGATGTTTCTTCATGTGAAAGGGCTTCTTTTTTTCCTCTCTTTCTAAACCTATCCATTTGTTTTTTCACTTCAGTTTTGTTAGTTGCTATATCATATTAATGGTGGAAAAAGATCACTGGTTGTGAAATATAGAGCATGCCTCTATGGCAAGTATGGCAGATCTGGTGCTAAAAGGACAAATGTTTATTTTTGTATGTGTGTGCGTGTGTGTGTGTGTGTGTGTGTGTGTGTGTGTGTGTGTGTGCGGGGTGGGGGGTTGGTGAGAGGACCAAATGTCTGACAGTTGCGGCCTTGTGGTGATATTTGGCTGGTCCCCAGGAGGGAAACGGCCTAAAACTAAACAAAAACTAAAAGAGCCAAAATGTTGAGGTTAGGGTTATATTTAGTTGTAGGCATGGCATTAATTGTTTACATTATTAATAACATCAGTGGAAGGTCCTCCCAAGAATAGTAAGACAGTATAGTGTAATTGTATTTGTCTGTGTATGTGCCTGTGTGTGTGGACAATGATCTGAGTCATAGGTTATATTGCCAAGTTCTGACTGAGAAACGTTTTATAGATCCCCGGTTATTAGCTATTAGTACTGCTCATTTCTGTGTGTTAATTTGAGTCAGCTATGCCAAACCTCAAACAAAGCCCTCCACAATATAGTGAGCTGACAGTGTGCATTCAGTATGCTGGCCATATATTCTGTATATTAATTATTTTCACTGAATTTCACCACCAAAGGAATCCTGGTTCTCCTTAAAGCTGGACAGGCTAAGTTTCAATGTCTACAGTTGTAAAATGACCTTTGAGATTGCATTTTTTTTAATAAGAATAATTTGAGCTACATTCATTCATTACTAAAAGTCCACTTTTCTTGCAGTCTGTCTTTTTTTCAGTTTCAGAGACACAGACTGGGCCTGCCTCACCTTCTGTTTTTGGTGACAAACAGATCCATTTTTCGACTATGCATTTGAATTTTCACTGAGAAAGGTGAGCAGGTGAGACATCTCCGTTTACATACTGCAACTGAAATCTAAGCTGTAATTAAAACAGCACCACCTAGTGGTAAAGTTTATGACATGTCAGAGAGAAAATGGGTAATTTTATAAGAAGAATGTAGGTAAACGTTTTTAAAGGAAACAGGTCATTTTACTATTATAAAGTTTATTTATTTATTTGTTTGTTTGTTTGTTTTGTATCAGGCATTTGACTATCTGGGCTGCTTGACATTATCCGTCATGGTCCGCTAGTGGCTGGTGGGCTGTACAATGAGTAACACCATGCTACTCTATATGTTTGTGCATAAGCAATTTGTCTTGTGTAATCATAATGGACTAGTAACCATTATCTCTTTTTTTGCTTGTAAGCCACACATTAGGCTGATACTGATACTGAGGGTGTTGTATCTCAGCAAGTTCTTTGGTCAGATGGGCTTATCCAGTACAACAGCATTCAAATACCCTCTAAAATCTTAACTTATAAACAAATCTAGACCACTGCTTACCGCTGATTTCTGCTCTAACATCCAGTAAGAAAGACTGTTAACATGTGATGTAGATATGCAATAATTCACTGAATTCCTGTGCTGCATTACACCCATGTTCTTTAGTCTGTCTGCTCCTGTGTAACAGGTACAAGTACCAAAATTCAGAGTGAGACACCTCCGCTGTGTTAAGCCTTTAAACTTGTCTCTTCTGAAAAGCAAGCAGGGCCTGAAATATGAGAAGCGAAAGAAAGTGGTGTCTCTTCTCTCTATTTGGGACATAAAATCGCTCAGATATTCTCAATCATAAAGTAAAGCCTGTAAGATAGCAATTAAGAGAAACACTGAGGGATGTGTGTGTGTGTGGGCATGTTTTTATATCTTGGTGGAGAACAAATGTCTCCACAAGAATAGGCATATCTGCTTTTTTTTTTATTTATTTATTTAATTTTCTTTTAGTTACTGAGGTTAGGTGCAGACACAGCAATAATTAGCTGCATTAATAATTATGTCAGTGGAGGGTCCTCACAATGATAGTAAGACAAACTTTGTGTGTGTGTGTGTGTGTGTGTGTGTGTGTGTGTGTGTGTGTGCGCGCATGCATGTGCGCGTGTGTGTATTGTTGGCAGGTGAGCTTGGCAGGGTGGATTTGCAGAGCTGTTGTCTGGATGCTTGTGCGGTCCAGACGGTGGTGGTGTCTTCTTTCCTGCAGGGCCCCTGCGCCGCCTGTGTTATGCATTTACACATGCATTTACACATGCATGTACTGTAACAGCCCACATACACACATGCTTCACACAACTGCACATCCTCATTAATTTATACATACAGATTTTCTCCTCACTTATACATCATTTTATACTTTATAAGGCTCATATTAGTACTAGTAGAAAGGATATTAGTGGGACATTACCCATAGCTGTGGGTTGGTGACGCTGTTTGCATCATGAATACCAAGGATGTGAATGTAAAAGTATTCTTTTTTTATTATCCACTGAAACCTGTAGCAAGAGGATGCCCTTTTGAAAGTACATAATCCTTAAAGAAAACTTTGTGTATCTGTCTATCTCCTTAAAGTCTGCACACACAGGTCACCAGTGCAGTATGGGGCAGGGGGGGAGTTGGGTTACATTCCTTCCATCAGGGTTGTGAAGCTGCCAGGCAGGTCACTCCCAGCTCAGTTCCCAACTCAAAACACTTTTTCTCCCTTTCTCTCTCTCTCTCTCTCTCTCTCTCTCTCTCTCTCTCTCTTTCCCTTTCCCTCCCTCCTTCCCTCCTGCATTATGTTGTACAACTTCACATGTGCTGAGTTGGCAGTGATAGAAAAGAACACAGGAGTGTAATGTATGGTTGACTGTGTGACACGTGTGTCTGAGTGTGTGTGTCTGTGTGTGTGT
Organism: Pangasianodon hypophthalmus; assembly: GCF_027358585.1. Taxonomy (NCBI): domain Eukaryota; kingdom Metazoa; phylum Chordata; class Actinopteri; order Siluriformes; family Pangasiidae; genus Pangasianodon; species Pangasianodon hypophthalmus. The sequence continues at coordinate 21,878,445 of NC_069712.1, forward strand.
GTGAGAGAGAGAGAGAGAGAGAGAGAGAAAGAAAGAAGGAAAGAGAAAGAGAGAGAGAGTATGAATGTGGTTAAATTTTGGCCCTCACAGGCAGAACCTCCACCCAGTACTGTTTGGGTCTGACTCAGAACTTCTTAGACTATTGGAAATTCCCAGAATTCCTTGGGCAGCCTGGCCACAGTGTTCTGGGGCTCTGCAGAGTTCAGCCAATCCCCATGATTCCCGTCTCTGGTGAAGAGAATTGCAACCTCAGATAACTCTACCCAGTCTCTCTCGCTCTCTCCCTCTCTTTCTGACACACAAACACACACACACAGTGGCCCTATCATCAACGTGGGAACAGTCTTTGCAGTGGGCACTCCATTTTGGTCACACTGAATTATTTAAAAGCCGTGGGCGATTTGTCTAATTCATCTTGAAATCCTGCTTATATTATAGACACATTTGGTAAATGTTTGGAATCATGTTCCATTTCTGACTTCCTGCCTCCATTCTTTAACTCATCCCTCTTTCTCCATACACATTGGAATAATCTGGGATTATATACATGATAAATATACAAGAACAAAGTATGTAGCTTTACACAGGACATGCTCACAGGAATTCATGTGAACAAAAAAAATCTGTTCAATCATGCAGCAAAGTGGGCTTAATTTCACATTCCAGCCGGTCTGAATCAGAAACCCACCAGATGTACATGTTATAATGAAACTGGACTGCAAATCAATGCAAGAATATACAACACAGGCAACAACATATGACAAACACACATACACTGTAGCACTTACATATAAGATGACTATATAAAACAGTGCATACCAAAACTAGACACATGCAGCATGAACTAGAGCACATGCAGCTGGAAGAGTGAAATATTCTGAAGGTGAATAAGTAAATAAGTGAGTAAAACAGTAGTGTGGAAGAGGCCGATTGGAAGGCAGACGGGCCTACATGACGGTACTCCTCACATCCCACTCAGATGACACACAAGCTGCGTCACTTACAGTTAAACTGTGAACAGAGCCTCTCCATTGTGTTAGTCACCCACCACTTTATTCTGGTTTAGTCCCTCGCCAACAATTTGTTCATGCATCACAAATGTCTATAGTTAACAGTCTTATATTCATCTCAGTGATTATTTATGGAGTTCATGCAACTCTGAGAATAAAGGACCATTTCACAGTGCATATGAGAAGGACACTGGTGATGTCAATAGTCTGTTCATCACAGGCAAAGTAGGGATAAATATATTAAATTCAATTTTCTGCCATAGAAATGGAGCTTTGAGAAAGGACACAGACTTCTCACGACATTCATAATTTGCAAATTCAATCTGAGGCAAAATTATTCTACAATTAGATAATGTGTATTCCATGTGTGTGGACCATGTTTATCCTCAATACAGACCATTGGGTTATCTATAATTTAAACACACACACACAGTGGGGTATATTGGTGAATTCTGCATAGGATACGGCTAGTTCAGGGGTTCCCAAACCTTTTTTTTTTTTTTTTTGGTTAAATGACCCCATTATGAATTGGCCACAAATGGATATCATGAAGTCCTGACCATGCTACATAGAAAAAAAGCAATAGCCACTTTAAGACGCTAAAACATAACTCTGCCCATGTCCCAGAGAACATCTCCCAAATATGACGATCTCAGATAGGAATGTGTGGAAATGTGATTTTTTTTTAAAATTATTCAAGAAATGGTCTCCATATTTTTGAAAAGTTGTTTTGAGAACCCTTTAAAGACAATCTTTTTTTTTTTTTTCTTTTTTTTTTTCAAACTAAGAAAATAATGTCCTTAATCCAGTGTGCATAAGTTGCATAAATTTGATTTCCAGTCAGTCAGAATCAAACATCTAGCCAAAAGGGTAACAAAAGCTATAGTATGTATTTTATATGTAGGGAGGAAGTGCAGTGAGGGAGAGACTCCAATAATTGCAGTAAAACTATTAGGTTCACTTTCCTTACCAATAAAGTCTAAGATAAAAATCTATCACAAACTGGAGATATACCATCGTGTATTTTTGATAATCTAGTTTTAGTGAAATAGGCACAATGCAAAAGTTTGCACTTAATAAGGGAATGCCTTGTACAGATAGAAGAATTGTATGTGTTTGTTTTCTTGGCTTTTGTTGTTCCACTGAGTCAGAGTCACTTGATGATGTTGAGGAACTAGTGGAGTTAGATGGATGGAGAAATTTGTCCATTTTTGTTGCTGAACTATGTTCATGCAGTGTGTCAGGATAGTGGAAAAAGACTAAAATAGCATGTACAGTCTTTTTTTAAATGTGGCATGTTTGAATGGGATTTCCAGAAACATTTCAAAACAGTAGTGCGCATATTCTGCCTTCATAGTTAGTGCGATATTTGTAACATTAATTTGTAAGATTGTAAAATGAGTAAAACAAAGGAGGTGAGTTTCTCTCACGACTTTATTTGTAAATCAGATGATCTCACGTTGATTGCAGCCCCTAGTTAGTGGACCCTTGGTTAGTGGGTGTTTTAAACTGATTAATATTTCCTGTTCCTCTTGATGTCTTATTTCTGGCAGTAACATCAGTAGATAACACGTTATGACTACAGAGTGTGTTTTTTTTTGTGCCACTTCAGCACAACCTACACACAGTAATAAATCTGACAAATATTGTTCTTTTACTATTTGTTCTATTACAAAAAATAAATTATTGCATTATCTGTAAAAGAGGCAAATATTTCTTCCAGTATTTGGTTAAAACGTTATTATGCATGGTATTAGTTGGACCAGGAGAGCAGGTAATGAGGGGTGTGATTGCTGAATGATGTCACTGAGGGTGGTCATGTAAAAGCTCAGGTAAGCCCACCGTGTCTCTCCTCATACCTGAAACCCTCAGAGAAGACCAGCTATGGAACATGCCAAGCCTCATCCACAGTTCTCCGACATGTACTCTGAAGTCATTGTCAGCTCAAGCGCAGGTAAGAATTATTTATTACAGTGTTTGAATGCAACATTTTAAAAGTGTGCTTTCAAACTTTCTCCTAAGGCTTAAACTCAAACTCAAATCCACTTCTGGCCCTGGGTGTACTTCACATGACTTTGACCCACCTTCGTTTCTCTTAGTATGTATGAATATATTCCATGATACCATTGTACACTAATGGATAAATGAATGTGATGAAAGATTTGTCTTTATATGAGAGATCTTACCATTTTCGGTGTATATACAGTTTATATTTATATGAATGATATGAATATATGATGCTATATGTTTATATGATATTTATCCATTCAACCACTAATATTAGTTAGACAAAACTTTTAAACAAAGCAATCAGAAAGATAATTAAACTTAAATTAGATTAAGTCCAGTAGTAAGTCCAGTATCTACCTCCCATACTGACATTGTGAGCAGAAACCATTGCATCCAAGTCCTGCGATTTGACAAATTAGTCACTTTTTTTTTTAGCTTTTGTTCACTTAATCTTGTCTCAATCCTTTGGCCTCTGGTATCTCTCTCTCTCACGATATTGAGTTTAAGCAGCAAAGCCTACAGCCTATTGGGTTCCTGGCCTTTTGTTAGGAAACCTTAATGCTCTTAAACCCTTTCCCCTTCAGAGAACTGCCATTTGTGAGATGTGTTTTTGCAAATCAAATTCCTCCAAAGTTGATCAATCTTTTTCCACCTTTAACCAGAGAGAAATGTGTACACAGATTTTTTTTGTCTTTCAGGAACATCTGTGTCACAAAGGTTCAACTTTCCAAATTTTTCTTCTTCACTTTGTTGAATGCAGATGTTCAGGGTCCTCCAAAGAAGGAGTCCACGGGGCCTGAAAGCAGTGGGGATGTGGCAGGTCGAGTTAGACTCCACCCGTCTCCATCTCGCAGGAGACATCGAACCACCTTCAGCCATGAACAGCTGGAGCAGCTGGAGTTAGCTTTCAGACACAACCACTACCCTGACATCTACTGCCGAGAGGAGCTGGCTCAGCAAACTAAACTCAATGAGGCCCGCATCCAGGTTAGAGGGGGTTCATGTTTAACCAGATTCATTTCCACTGCAGTCACGGTGTGTGAGACCCCTTTAGCATAATCCTGTAAAATACTACATTCTAATCCTTGTTGACATGGGAATAACACACCACGGGGCATGCCGTTATAGGAAAATAATCAATAATGAAGCAGAGGGATGTGCCCACCCTGAAGTTGATTATTTTCCAGTAGCAGCATGTTCTGAAGTGTTTTATATACTCTTACCCCACAGCAATTTGCCAACAGTTTATTTTTATTTATTAAATCATTTTTTACCATTTCTGCCTGTATATCCTTAATCTCAGCTTGCACCTTGTGATGGGTAGATTTTGTTTGAAGGTGTTTGAAGATCAGCTCACTGTGAAGTGTACAGATATCTGCTTCATTTTCCTCCCAGATGGATGATGTCTTTCTTAATCTCTTGATGGAGATAGTGTATTTGGGCCTTAATGTCACTGGTCCTGGGTTCGTTATAAGATTGTAGCTCAGCTCTGTGTGTGTGGAGCGAGATGGGCGAATCTCCCTTGTGTGCTGTGTCCTCCATTTTCTTTCAGTTGCTTGCCTTCGGTGTGTTTTGTGAAGTTTTCAGCATATTTCTTTTGCATGACTATTTGCTCATGTCAGGTAACATAACTGCAAGTATTGGGCCAGGTTCAAGTACTAATTATAAAGGCTGATCTAAGTATTGATAAATTTTTTGAGATCAAACAGAGCTCCCTCTTCTTGCTGCTACTCCATCAGGGCATATGTGGAAGTCCCATTAAATTATTGTTTATCTTTTTGTAGTTAAATTTCATATTGTAGAACTTCCAAAAAACAATTTAGCACCTGTTATTACTTATAGCTGCTTTAAACAGTCGTTCCCTCAGCAGCTTCTTTTTCTCTCGTTTGAAGTTAAAAAACAAAATTCAGCTTATCATGTTACCAGAGAGAAGCCAAAAAAAGTCCCGTCCTGAAAACTTTCCCATGCTTGAAAACTGAAAGTCACAGCTTTGCCGCTGAACGTTACAAAAATCTGACACTAGTGAGTCCTTCCAAAAAGCGAAGTAAACATCTCCTAATAGGAAACTACAAGATCAAAATTGTGTAAGCTGTTACTACAGAAATTATAACATATTAGAAAGAATGCATTAATATAAACCTGTGGTTTGCCTTGCAGCCTCTTAGGGCTGTGCTTCTAACCAATCAGAATTAAAAATTCAGTGGCACTGTGGTGTGATGAAACATAACATATAGTAGAGTTTAATGTATGAGTATGAAAAATAATCATCTGAAACATGACAATTACCACAATCCTCTTGTTGCTACTTTCAATAAATAGCCCACTTTTCTGATCAAAGAATCATTTAAACTTGGTTAATACAGTCTAACAAAATTTTTAACAGTTATTCATATAAAAAATGATATTTTGATATTTGGCACTATACAGTATATGATTGTCTTTAACCCATGAACACCATGCTGTCTACAAAGTTATATTGCTTTTCTTGATTGCATTTTCTAAATGACTGATTTTGATTTCCCAGTGTGATTAATCAGCTTAAACAAATATTTATAAAATGTTTGCCTCAGGTCCCCAGTGTCTCACCCCTCCTTTCTTTTCCCCTCACCTCTCCAGGTTTGGTTCCAGAACCGTCGTGCCAAGCAAAGGAAACAGGAGCGGGCCACTCAGAAATCCCTGCAAGGAGGTATGATGCCAGGACGTGGGGTTCTCCCAAACAGTGCACGTGGTGGTATGGCAAGACAGTACCAGTGCTCTCACTCCCTACCACACATACCCAAATTTTCCTCAGTGCTGCCCTCTGCTGATTTCTCCCCCCACACAGCAGCCGGCACTCAGCTCACTTGCCCTTCAGCTCCCACTGTAGCCCAGCCTGCCAGGCAGCACGAGGACTGGTACTGCCAGCTGAGGCACATTGGGGCGACAGCCGCCAGCCTGCCCCATGCCTCAGTGTTTTCCCTGACCTCTGTCCCAGCGCTGGAGCCAGCCGTCCACTGGAACTAGAGTAGGCTGAAAGAGCGAGATCTAAAGCCTCCCATTTTTGTTATTTTGTTAGTTTTTAGTTTATTCAAGCCACATGCCCTGATATTATTGCAGTTCCCTTTAGGTTGATGATTGTTTAACAGTAATGCTTGTGTGTTTTTGTGTGATTTGGTACACAAAGTTGTTAATGTCTGTATATTTCTCTCCTTTAATATGAATGTCAGAAAAAAAATGAGGAGAAAATATTTTCACACAATTTTATTACAGTTCCAAAACAGATGTTGTCTTGAGGTTATTAATATACTTTTCTAAAACAAAAATAATTAATTCACACTTCATTCACAAACCTACAAGCATTAAACTGTGAAAATATAATATTTTAAACAGTCTTGTTTACATTCTGAATAGTCTGGTGTAACTAGATTTATGTATGGCCTTGTAGAAAATCCTCTTACCACCTGAATATGGGTTCTTAAGCAGTGCTACATTTCAAATGATAGTATATATACACAAATTTACTTCAACATCAGATGTCATATATTTTGATAGAAATAAATTAGACTTGGCATATGATAACTGTTGTCTATCTTCTCTGTTCACAAATAACTCAAGTACAGCTGAGAATTTAACGAACAACAACAGTAACAACACATGACAAATATGACAGGCTTGGATTACATTCAACTTGTGTGATGGAAGGAAAATATCAAGTAGTCTAGAAAAAGTCCCTTCATCACTCTTAAATGGTCTTTATTAGAAGACAAAATCCTCTAAGTCTGTTTTTCCTGGTTCCAGTTACTGTTGGAATACTGCTGCACTAACACAGGTTAGTGGTGTTCCTGTCCTCACACACCTGATGAAGTGAAAAAAAGCAAAACACTCCAGAGTGAAATACAGTGGTGCTCCAGCACTGGGACTGGGAAACGTTTGTGTGATCAATAGCATACTAGGTAGCCAGGTTAAATCACACTTACAGACCCATATTTATCATATTTCTTCATACCAAAAGCAAGAACTGGATCAGCACTGTTGAGAAATGTGAAAAATATGGCCACTTAGTGGCCATATTTATCACAGAACCAAAGTAGCTGCTGGATATCTACAGTAAAGCCAGGAAGGAAACTCTTCGAGAACTGGGATTTGGCAGACGTTTCTTATGTCAGTTTCTCATACCAAAGTCATTTATATTAAAAAAAATAATAATAAATAAAAAAATCAGGGAATGTATAAATGATTTCATGCAAATTTAGTAAGCTTGACAATTATCCATCAGTGCTAGATGAAGAGGTGTTCTCAGGAAAGGAAGTAATTATATCCTGTTTCAACATCATCCATTGCTTTGAATTAGAATGTTGCTTCAAAACACACTGCAGCAATAATAAAGGAGGACATGTCTTCACAGCAGATGGATTTGGCAAGTCAAAAATTCAGGAAATATATTGTTTCTTTAGACATCTCGTGTCATAATACAATCCATTTAACTTCATCCCACAGTTTATTCTGACAGGATAAAGTATGTTCAGTAGATCCTAGCTGCTCAGATTCAATCCTGGAGGGAGATGACAGTTGTATCATTGAATTACAAGTGCTTTAGGAGTTTAATAAAATGTGTTGAAACAGCAAAAAGACTGAGCTGTGCACTACTACGTGCAGCCACTCAGTCTAAGGAATGCTGTAGCTTTCCTGTGTATGTGAAGTGCATACACCACTGATACCGTTCAATTAGAGGTAATCAGAGCTCACAGTAAGGCAGCACACACTCGTCCATACCCCACCACCACTTACACCACTCACACACACACACACACACACACACACACACACCTCCCCTGTTACTGGAGAGACTTCGCAAACTCGGCGTAGTCGATGTAGCCATCATTGTTTTTGTCATCATCCCGAAGGACTTGATCAATAATACTGATGAGGTCCTGTTCTTTCATTGGTGGGCTGTTCTCACCTTTCTCCTAGAAACCAGGATGACATGACAGCAGGCATGAATGTTTAAAAGCTAAGATTATTTGCCCAGTCATTTTATAAAATGTGTGTGTGTGCACAGACACATGAACACTGTCTCTCTGTCTGTGTGAGGAGCAAGACAGTCATCCCCTGGTTTGCAAGTATAAGTCTATGCTGACATTAATAATAAAAAAACTGACAAACAAAATTTTAAATAAATCACTAAACAACAGCATTGGAGAATAAGCTTCTTTACTACACTCCTGGGCAAAAAAAATGGTTCAAGCCCAAAATGGCAAATATTAAACTTTTAATGGTCTTAACAACAACTCATTGGTCAGGAAATTAGCAAGAATTAAACAAATGCACTCCTGAGAGTTCCTGTGCCACCATTTGCTCATTTACTTTTGCTGCAGTGAACTGATTGGGGAAAAGCTAGAAACAGGGAAATTCACTTATATAGTCTTCTTGGATACAAAGGTAAAATCATGCTAATGAAAATGTCTGATGTAAAATTCAAACTAACAGATGTCTGGGTGTACAAAATTTTCCAAAAATATCTTCTGGGATGTTTTTTTTTTCTTAAGGATGACTTATTAAATATATGTATATATGAACTGTCATTTGTCTGTGTGGTTTGTGTGACAGTGATGAGTCAGTGCATGTGGCTAAATCTCTCCCTCCCCATTAGGATTAGCTAAATGACATGATGGAGCAGGCTTCTGAACATTACATTAGCAAACAGCAGTAAGCGCAGGGAGCTTTAAACCACCCACCTCCTTGTGTACATGTGTAATGGCAGTGGCAAGCTCGAGCCCATCCAGCAGGTTGTTACCGTCATAGTCATGCATTTTGAAATAGTGAAGCTGCAGTTCTTGAGGGGTCATATCCGACTCTGGCTTTTCGATCACCCCGTCTAAATGCTCCATGATGTGGCTGAGGAAGAGAACAGAGGACATGCATTAACAAAAGATGTCTGTTCAGCACGGCTAAGTAAACATGACTTTATTTTTACACCGTGTACCATGTGTATACAGTTAATTCCTAAGCTTTAAAAGCATTAGCTCATAGTGTGTATTACACCCTTGTTGAAAAAGAATTGTTTTACATTATGTTCTCAGTGCCTAGGCAAAGATTAGGTCAGCTGCAAAGCTGCATTTTAGTTTATAGTTTGTTTTGCAGCAAGGTCATTTTGGAAAGGTATCAAAGTTCAGTTTTTATGCAAATATAACAGGGGACACCAAGGCCCAACATTTCATGAGAGATCACAATCACACTTGATTATTCAGCACTCGTTCTGTTACAGAAGGTCTTTTACTAAACATATTTTATGTTAAAAATATAAAACCATAGTTTGAAAAGAAATCACTGCTGCAGGTTTGATAAGCAAGAAATTTAGACAAACAATACATAGCCTAATAACAACCAGCTGTGTCTCATATCAGGCCACTTGATTGAAAATTAGCACAGCATATGAATAAATTATTCTTTATTCATTCATCTCCTCAGGAACACTGGGCTTCACACACTCATGTATGTTTTTGGGAGGTGGGAGGGAACCTCAGAACCCAGAGGAAACCCACATGGACATGGGGAGAACATGCAAAACTCCATGCAGACAGTAACCTTAGCTCAGGTTCGATACAGGGGCCATGAAGCTGTGAGACGGCAACGTTACCCATCATGCCACCTATTAATAAGGTTAAAATATCAAAATTTTTCAGATATTTATTCATTGTTTGAATCATCTCTGTACTTCCTCTTAAAAATGACAGATGTTTGCATATTTATTTTAATGTGGCCATACTGTTTAGCTTGTACATTGGTTTTTCCCCAGACTTTTTAATGAAACCTCACAAAGCAAAAAAATGTTGAGTTCCATACTGAACATTGCAAAAATATCCAAGTGTCATGGTGTTATGCTTTGCCATATCGCTCAGCCCTAATGAACACATTTCATTTCAGTTTTCACGTCAGTGTTGTTAAAGTAAAGACTTCACACCTAAAGATAGCAGCTTTGAGGTTCAACTCACTCTTTGTCCTGCACCATGTTCCTATCCAGACGGGTGATGGGAGGATGTAGGTTTCCTGACACTTGACCATGTTGATCTCCATGTGAGTGAACACAAAGCACACAGCAGGACAGCAGCAGCAGGCAGCGCCACAGCTGCCCCTTTGTGTACCCCATGATGATGATGATGATGATGATGTCCTGCTAAAAGAAAAATGGACATCAATAACCCAATATCTCCATCCTCCCATGACAATTTTTAATGATCTTGAAATAAGCCAGTGTGTAGCTACATGTTTGTAACAGATTATGGGATTTAACAGTTAACAACATTGATGTATCATATTAGATTTTAAGAGGATGAACAAAACTGAAACTGTGTAAACTGAAATCCAGATGTTTAAAGCCTTTTTTTTTTTTGACTGCTTGTATAACAAAGATTTATTTGAAGAAACCAGGATAACATTTGCATGTGCTCGAGAAGCTAAACATCAATCTACAATAAACTCAAAGAAACAGTGGCACAAATTAGTCAATTAAGGACACAACATGCCAGTATACGTTATGAATTCCCTCAAAAACGACTTTAACTCAGTTTACTGCAATTAAGGGAAATATGTGCGTAATCCTGGTAATAAAAGCGCAGCTCAGATTCCCTCACCTGTTTCTGAAGTTCGAGTGTATTCGTAAATATTTGCAGATTCTTATACCAAAGTAATCAGTGAGAACTTACTACCGTACTGACTTCACCTTTATAGTCTGCTTCGCTTGCCGTAGTTCCCTTTCACCTTCTGGACACGACAGCTAATTCTGATTGGATGCTAGTAGCGCGTCATTTCAGTATATGAGAAAGTCTCTGATGCGCTTTCTTTTCCCCACTCGTTTTCTGACAAAAATCCCGCCTTCTTTCACTGTGATTGGTCAATAGTTTGTACGTAAGATGAGCTGATTGGACAATTAACTCGTCGAAGTAATATTGGCCAATTGGAGCCCAGAAGACGATATCGGCTTTGATTTGAGCGGGAAAAGAGGTTAGGAATCACTAATCACTGTTCGATTTCACTCCTGACTGGAGTAAATGAAAAGAGTCGATTCCACACAAGAATTTTGTCCATTCTAGGAAACAGCACTAGCAGGTGTAGAGGGAGCCATGTCAGATAGCGACGGCATCGTCTGTGCTGTTTCACTGTGAATCCACTACACAGTTTTGGAGTCGACTCTAAATTCACTCTTACCTAAAATCTCGGAGTCGACTCCCAGAAATCTAGGAGTCGACTCTTACGTAAAATCTAGGAGTCGACTCTTACTTGAACTCTAGGAGTCGACTCTTACCTGAAATTGGAGTCGACTCTTACCTGAAGTCTAAGAGTCGACTCTTACCTGAAATCTAGGAGTCGACTCTTACTTGAAATCTAGGAGTCGACTCTTACCTGAAATCTAGGAGTCGACTCTTACCTGAAATTGGAGTCGACTCTTACCTGAAGTCTAAGAGTCGACTCTTACCTGAAATCTAGGAGTCGACTCTTACCTGAAATTGGAGTCGACTCTTACCTGAAGTCTAAGAGTCGACTCTTACCTGAAATCTAGGAGTCGACTCTTACTTGAAATCTAGGAGTCGACTCTTACCTGAAGTCTAAGAGTCGACTCTTACTTGAAATCTAGGAGTCGACTCTTACCTGAAATTGGAGTCGACTCTTACCTGAAGTCTAAGAGTCGACTCTTACCTGAAATCTAGGAGTCGACTCTTACCTGAAATCTAAGAGTCGACTCTCAGACTAAATCTAGGAGTCGACTCTAAGACTCGTGCGTTATAATCCGCACTGTGTTCATTTTTGAGGGACGAATGAATGTGACTACAGATAGGGATATTCTCGAGACTGATCTTGACAGCAATCTTGTCACTCAGTAGTCTGTTGACTCATCCACATGGCAAACCTGTACAAAGAAAAGGAGAGAAGGAAATCTCTTTTCCGCCGCCTGGAGGTTCAGTTTACAGTGTTGTATGCAGTATAGCTGTATAATAGTACAGAAGCTTGTACTTTAGCCTAACAAAACCTGTAGCTAAAAGAAACGGTACCCTACAGCACCCTATAGCACCATATAGTGCCCTATAGCACACCATAGTACCCTATAGTACATAATGTAGCGAGCATTTTAAACAATAAAATAGTTGTAGAACTATTCTAAAATAGTTAAAAATGGCTTTTAAGCAGACTTCTAAACAGCTGTATGCTATTCATATCACACCGTAGTCTGAGTTTATAAATTATTCTTTTGCCAGATTATTTTGAAAAATACGTGAATTCTGAATATTGACACATTTTGCAAAGAACTTCAAGGAAATAAATTAGTCCTAATTTGTCCACAAGATGGCACTAATTTCAAAACAACGCCTATCACTTTATATAGAGTTAATCACAGGCCATGCAGACAGATATTGGGCTTTTGGAGGCAGGCTTTTGTAAATGTTTAGAGAGAGAGGCACAAAGCAATATAACACCCAATATCTGTCCATGTTATGCTGTCCACCCTGATCCTTCCTGTTATCCTGCCTAAGTTAATTACCTTAAGCCCTGTAATTACCCACAAACCCATGGAAAGCACATTGTAGCAGTCTTTTCATGAATGGAAACCAGTTGTTATTTAATAGCCTGTGTGAAGTGTTTATTAAGGTTATTAATATACACTTCAGTGGCCAATTTATAAGGTACAACTAACTTACACCTACATTCACTGGTCCGTTTATCAGGGACACCCGCGAACAGGGCTACAGTCATAATCTGTGTACCTACAACGTGCACCTATATCATTGCAAAAGTAAAAGCATATTATGTCGTTTAAGTGCCCCTACAACAGTGAGAAGCTCCTAAAGGCTGTATATGCTTTACACTCATACTGAGAAAGCTTAAATAGTGTGTTCTTCTGCAAACATGAAATAATGTGTGCTTTCGGTTTCTCAAAAATGTAGATGTTAGAGGTCACATCATTTCAGCTCCATTATCCTGTTGGAATGAAAACAATAAAGTCATCCAACAGAGCATGACTCCACTGGCACTGGTAGTCTGTAAAGTCTCACTTTAAACTGGTATATGATACAATATGTTTTTTCTAAATAAATTTTATAAATTCCATGTGTGATGGAAACACCTGGATAAAATTTGCAAGAAACTCATACGTCCTGCAGTCATCACGAGTGTTTTATCATGGAAGGAAAAACAAAAAGAAGAATGCAATGTTTTGATGGCTGATGACTGAATAAGATTTCAGTGGCATTGAATAGACATTTGTTATTAAACACTATGTATAAATATATTGACCAACAATGCCACAGTCCTGCCACAGTCACTGCTCACATTTCTTCCCATTCTGATGTTTGATGAACAGTAACTCAAGCCCTTGACCTGTATCTGCATGATTTTATGCCACATGATTGGCTGAAATGATGACTGCATGAATAAGCAGGTGTATGGGTGTACCTAATAAAGTGTCCAGTGAGTGTAGGGTAGAGCAAAGTAAGCTGTCCTGTGGGAAGGTTGTCACACTGAGGCACTAACTTAAAAATGAAATAGCTGCTCTGTTTGACTTCATGCACTGTATGTATACAATTTCTTGTATACATGTGGTCAGAGTCACTCTAATCAGAGGCGAGCAAAATATTCTTCATTTTGACTTTCAAAAGTAAGGAAAAATGGTAAGACAAATTTTATGTAATGTAACTTTGTTATGTATGAATGCTCAAAATTGTATTTTTACACTAATCAGAGGACAGAATAAAGTGTCTTTTGATACTTTATAGCTACAGTCATTCTGTATGTTACATTATCCTTGAGACTGAGATATAGCCACCATCAACGCACAGAGTCTGGGGTAAATTATCATGTGTATCACATATGACAGCGTGCCCTGGTTCAGTATATAAACTGAAACATAGACTTTGCTCAAAATCATTATGCCACTCATCCCTTCCAGATCTGGCCACATTAGTTCTTTGAATGATGCTGCCTTCACGCGCTTTTGGAATTATTGTAAATACGAGTTTCCCACTAGGAAGTTGCGCATGAATGACCTCTCAAGTCGTAATTACGACTGGGAAACTCGGAGATAGTTTTGATACCGAGTTTCCGAGATGGTAAGAGTCTTAAACTTTAAACATGGCGGAGGTGAGGACAGTTTCTGTACTGAATGACAGGTTTTGTTCATTTTTCTAAATGTAGCGACTTGTTAGCGCTTGCTGTTTTGGTCATATTCATTTCAGAAACCAGTCTATGCATTTTTACACCATGAAAATAGCTTGTATATGACCTAAATTACCTTATCGTCAGCAGGCTAGCTAACTAAGCAATGTGTTATGGTGTCAAAATAAATGAAAATAAAAAAAGAAATATGTATGAATGAACCGTCGTCCGTGTTTCATGTTCTTTCCGACAACAAAGCATGTGAACACGGCATACTCGCTTCAGAAGTGGGAAGTAGGAGAATTCCGTTAGCACCAGAAAGCAGCATAAAGTTGTACTTGCTTTTGAATTTGAGATGTAAAAAAGTACATATGGAAGTATTTTCCGGACAAATTTACTTCCATAAGTTCAACCTGACGTTGAACTAGTCCTTTCAGACATTTGACCTTTCTGTGACCTTGACCCTGTCTGGATCAATTCCAAACCCTAATCAGTTCATCTGATACAATTCCATATAAATCCAAACATTCAACATCATTTGTCGTTAATGAGAATCTTAGATGGACGCATACAGACAACCCGAAAAAACTACTGACAGTCAGCTGTGTTCTAATGTATTGAAAACTCAAGTGTGACAACATACACACTGATTTGGCAACTTGTCACAAGTGCACATCCTCTACTCAACTGTCTCTAAATCCTTATAATAAGATATGAAGATATAATAAATACAAAATATGTACCTGAGACTTCATTCTTTCATTTGGTATGACATTTACTCCATTGTAATGTATCACATGCAAGAAATATAGTGTACGAAAGAGTGCAAAGTGTGACAACATGCCCGGATCTGCCCCAATGTGTCCCAGTGTAACTGATATTATTATATAAAGTGTTGGGTTTTTAATCAGTATGATTAGTGAGTGTGTTAGAAAGTTGAGAAGTTGAATGCCTTTATTGTTTCATTACATTGTAGTTATAAGGTTAAACTAAAAAAAAAATGTAGAGTCTATATGAATCAAAAGGATAGTTTTGCTGAAAATAACTACAACCAAAGGATATTTTTTTCCCAAGGCGAGATCAAAAGTGCCTGTAGTGGACAGTCGAGGCGCAGTGCGCATGCTCAGTAGTCGCTCGCCGCAACTTGTGACAAGTGTGCAGTGCGCTAGTGTGGCAGTGCGCATGCTCAGTGCTCACCGCGCTCTGCCGTGTGACAGTGTGCAGTGAGTCCGCGGGTGTCGGAGGGACCGCGGGAGATCGGCGGGATGTCTGCGCGGCTCTCGCTGTCTCTGTACCGCCTGGAGGCGGAGATCGAGCGCTGCCGAGCCGAGTGCCAGTGGGACAGAATCCCGGCTCTGGTGGAGCAACTCGCAGCTGCTCGCTTCCATGAGGACGGTAAGTGATGGACAGAAAGATGAAGATGGCATTTCTGTGCTGTGTTTTGGACATTCTTCCGTGTGAACTTTGTACTGTAATGTTGGGAAAGTCCTGTTCAGCCGCAGTTGCTTCAACTTTCCTGTCCCCTGTGACACAAGTGCGCGTGTCAGGAGTATGCTGTGTTTTTATAACTTCCTTTATGGAGGTAAAACTCATGCATAAATATTTTTACTGGTGTATGTTGTCTAACAGACTTTTATATGACATTGTCAATATTTGAAACCTCTCAGTTTGTTATGTTGTACAGGACTGAAAACACACACATACACACACACACACACACACACACACACACATGCATGTTACTATAGCTAAACAATACTGTGTCCATATCAGTGCTTAATCTGTAACACATGAGGTAGTGGAACACTGAGCGAGAAGTGATCCAGCAGCAGGACATGACAGGAAAAGGTGCCAAAACATATAGTCACAACTGTACAACAGTGCTCCAAGTGCTTCACTTGACGCAACACAGTAATGTTGCCATCGTAGACCTAGAGCTAGCGTGAGTAATGATGACCAGGGTACGACGAGGGATTGCATCCATTTCAGTGATGCTGTGGGAGGACTGGAGGAGTCAACTGCACATTCCGGATGTGTTAAGCTTCATAACATGTGCTCAAACTCACAACAAACATTTTGATTAACAAAAGTACATTATGCCTTTTAAACAACATAATGTGAATATAACAACATGAGTACCATTTTCAATAGAAAAAAAGACTTTCTTAGCTTGCCTAATTATCCAAACTACTTTTACAAGGCAGTCATGTAACTTACAGTCTCCTGCCAATTTCGCAGTTTGGTTTCCTTTAGAAATCCAAAAACGCACACATAGCACAGGGTTGAATTTCGTCACCTCTTTTGCTGTGGTAGCTCAGTGGTTAAGATGTTGGATTTCTGATCGGAAGGTTGAGTGTTCAAATGCCAGCGCTACCAAGCTGCCACTGCTGGGTCCTTAAGCAAAGCCCTTAACCCTCAGCTGCTCAGTTGTATAAATGAGTAAACTGTATGTCACTTTGGATAAGGGTGTGTGCCACATGCCATAAATGTTAATGCTTCATCGCTTTTGTTTACTTCTTTAAGAAACATAGTCATGTGCTGTTTTTTGCTGTAACTGTGATGTGACTGATAACACAAGTACGCTCTGATTACTAGTTATAGTTGGACAGAAAGTGTTAGAGAGCTGCATTTCTTAGAGCATGGGGATCAGCCAAATATCCTCACAGTTTGAAACTATAATGTATTTGTATCATTGTGGGAACCTTTGATCCTCCACAAAGGGCTAAAATACTTGCAATTCTATCTTGGTGAGGTACTTCTATCAATTTGAGTGTTACTGTAGATAAATATGCTACTGCTATTACTTCAGTTAAGTATAGTTTTTTTTGTTGTTGTTGTTGTTGTTCTTCTTCTTCTTCTTCTTCTCCAGCGTTTGCATTTTCTTTTTGTTAAAAAATCATTTTCTCCACAGGGACCAACTAAATGTCAACACAACAGCAAATTTCTCATATATTCCTGTTGTTGTTTGGGACATATGGTTCCTACAAAGTGCTGAGTGTATGCACAATGCACAAGTATGCACATGACCATTCACCTTTCTAAAGTAAACAAAGCTAACATGATTAGCCTGAGCAGTGTGATGCCTGTTATTATTCCAAACAATGAAGTGTAGAGGAAAACCCACAACGTACACACAGTGCTGTGTGATATGCTCCACCGCACTCCTGCTGTGGTGTATAATATAGCTGACTTTCAGCATGATCAAAAACACTTCAGCTGGAGATGTCAATTCCTGCCAACTTCACTCCAGCACAAAACTCTGAAATACCAAAACACTTCATTTGCTGTTAAAGGATAAGTATGTAATTTTTTTTAGAGCATTCTGCAGCCTTCAAGGAGAATTGCAATGGCATTGAGAACTCTCTCAAGCCTTCCCCTTTATCCCCAGTCGACTCCACTCTCTTCCAACTGGGGGCTGGTCTAATTTCAAATTCGAAAAAATGTACGTAGAAGCCTTAAAGGAAGAGACCAGAGAAATCGACTCCACGCCACTTATAAAATGTCATTGAAATGTTATAAGATACACTTAAAATGACAAACTACACCTTTAAACTGCACACTTTGTGGGAGAAGTACATGTCCATGAGGTGGGTTGGTGACCAGTTGTTCTGATACATAATCTCGGAAGCTGATTGCTATACTTGAGAGGGTCAATTAGTAGCAAGTCTAGGCAGTTGGACATGTGTTAATTAAATCTTCAGGTAATTAATAAAATGTTCAGGAGTTTCACAGACACACTTAGAGGGTAAGTAAGCTGATGGTTTATGAAGTGATCTAAGGAGTTCCATCCTGCTTCACTTGAATCGCTTGCAAGTTCATTGTATGCAGTTAAGTCATCGTCTGTAAGTTGCTCTGGATAAGGACGTCTGCCAAATGCTGTAAATGTAATATAAATGTAATATAAATGTAATATAAATGTGTTATAACCTTGAAGATCTTTCACCACTCAACTTCAAACACTACAAGTCACCTATACTTACTACTATCTGGCTTTTTTATGTGTAAATGTTTTTTTTTTAATTTGGTTTGCCTCTCAAGTGTTAATGTCTATGAAACTATTGGAGAATGTTTGAGGTCATATTAACTTGATATATAACCTCCTGCACTGTCTGTATTGTTGGACATACTAGTCTAGAGAGATAATAAGAACTCTGACCTAGTCTAGAGAGATAATAAGAACTCTGACCAAACAGGAAACCCAATATGTATACAAGAGCTCTACAAAAGGAAAAAGAACATTTCAAAGTATCTTCTGGTTTAACTTTGTAATTGTGCCAGAACAAATAAACACTGAAGTCATTAAATGTCAATAGAACATTAGCAAACTCCCAGCTCCAAGATATCTTGGGAAAAAAAAGCAAAGCGGCTTAATGCATTTTCTGTTGGAATTGTTTAGGTGGAGCTCAACCATACATTGGAGACCTGTAACTACATGCCTCTGTAAGAACAAAGTGGTGCCTGGGTGCTGATTTAAGATTGGATATCTTAAGTCTGATATATTTAGCTTTTAAAAAAATATGTGAAGAGAGCCACAGTAAGAAATCACTTACATGTTGGTACTGTACTGGAACAAGAACATACAGCATTTCTGCTACTAACTGTCAGAATGCAGAATGAAAAACATTTCATTAAAAAATTATACAGAATGCAGCATTAAAACATTTTAGCCTTCTTTATCCTCCATTATTAGATATTTTTACGATTGAATCATGATTGATTTATGATATATATTAAAGTGTGTTTAAAAAGTTGATTAGATTTGATGGAAATTAATTTTTTTACCTTCAAAATTAGGATAACCTAATGATTAATATTGTATTTGTACCGTGAATTGGATAACATTTTTATCTATCATACACGAGTATACAGTATGTATATTGTTACTGGACTGTTTAAATCATTCATTAACCCATTTTTGCCCAAAGACCTAATAAGTGCAATCTGTTTTTTTTTTGTTTGTTTGTTTGTTTTCTTCGTTTTGTTTCCTGATAGCCAATAATACTGTATTTTGGTTTATTTTGTTGTAAGACCACTTTGTGCCACTACCTATCCAGTCCTCACTCATATTTAGTAAATCAAATACTAATCAGAATATTTTTCTTCCTTTTTTTGCAAAAAATGAAAAAAAAAAAACCAATAAAATAATTTCAGTGAAAATAAAAATAATCAATCCACAAATAATTAATATATTGCTCTATTTTGCCTTGTTCTGAATCTGGTAATTCTTTTTTTTTTTTTTTGTCTTTCAATGGAAAGGGTTACTTTTTGTATATTAGACTTATGCATAAGTCACAAAAAGTACAACTTACGATTACAATAAATAAAAACATGTTTTCAGATTTGGACTCAAGCTCCACGAAAGGTTGTAGTAAAGAACATTCAAAAATGGACTCTCTCTCCCTCTGTTTCTCTCTCTCTCTCTCTGTCTCTCTCTCTCCCCCCATTGCGTGTGAAGATGACTACGGGTTGCTGCTCCAAGCTGAGGCTCTTTTGGAGGATTGCCTACTAGAGAACGTGGCTCTTCTTCGGAGCTCCACCCCTCTGTCCGAACACACTCAACCCAAATTAGCCCAAGCCAAAGGCCATTTGAACAGCCTACTGAGCAGAGGACGCCTAGAGGTGTGTCACAGCGTCTCATCATTGGTACATACTGTACATACAAAACGTGTGTGAAGGAGCGTGAGAGTTTATAGTCATAGTCTGTCATGTAAATGTAATCAATGTGAAATGAACAGTAGTGTTCTAGAAGAGTCATTATCCATAAAACATCTTTTTTATCTATAACTATCTGTAAATGATTGTAAATTACTGATGGTAGTGGACAGGATTTTATCTTTAATAGCCTTATAAACTCTCTTTAGCAGTTGACACAATTCCTTAGAATATATTATAAAGGAAAAGAAAATTTATGATACAGCATGGCTGCATCAAACACAAATATATCAGACTGAAGATTTGTTTAAGCTGTTTATTTTCCACCATCTCCATCACAATTGGCTTTAGTTCAAGTCATTTGAAGGCACTCTTTAAAGTTTGAGAATCACATTTGTCTGTTTCTCCCCAGCCACGCTACCTGAATGAAGCTTTACTCCTACTGGCCAAGGTGCACTATGCACAGGGTCATTATCGAGATGCCCAGGGCATGTGTGCTCGAGCGGGCATTGAGGAATTCACCCGGGATGAGCAGCCCCTTTACCATCTGCGCCTGCTGGCTGAGGCTTTTGTCATCAAAGGTACAAGCTGCTTAGAAACGATGCTTGGTTTTGTGCAAAAGCTCTCTTTTGCTAACTTGAATGCAGTCTTAACAATAAAGTAACAGGAGGTTATTACATGGCAGTAACAGTAACATGTACTTACACCCAGACTAAATACAATGTTTTGCCTTTTTGCTGCATTCTACATCACAACACTCATCCAGTCATATGCAGAATGTAGTTAAAGAAAATCAAATCCAAGTTGCCACAAGTAGTATTTATTATTAAAGAAAATAAAGGAAAGTTGCATTGGGGTGTCACTTGGCAGCACGGCTGTTGTGTTCTATCATCCGGTAATTAGGTTTGAGAAATGGCAGACTTCCTAATCTGCAACACTCTTCCAAACACAGCCAAGGTTTGAGCTGGGGGGAGCAGGTACATTTCCATATATGAAGCTGAAATCCTTTAGGCTGTTTAAATGCAGTGGGAAATTGCTCTCGTGAGGTTCTGAGTCCACAGATTAGCAGCTGCCTCGGGTATGCTCACACTTGGACGATGGGGGCTAGGACATTTGAGATGAAAATATCCTGTGGTTATTCACGTCCACTTGTGCGTGTGAGTTTCTCCAAAATTAAACTAATAACCCTGAATGCAGGAAGGAATGCGTAGAAATCTGCGTCAGTGTCTGTAAAAAAGGGGCTATATATAGTTGTCCCAGAAACTTACATTGAAAACAGATTGGCTTGACGCTTATCATGAGTCATGAATGATCAGGATTATCATTTATTCCCTGACTACACTAGAGTCAACAGAACAAATTTCAGTATTAGATATTTGTGTGTAAGACAAACATCTGCATTTCAATCTTTAAGATTCAGGTTTTAACCTTTTGAAAACGAATATAAATCTATAAGCATGCTTCCCAAAGTATTTGGTTAAAATTACATTTTAAATTATATAATAAATGTGTTTTTGTTTTGTATTTATTTTTCGGTTTAGCGCAGGTTTTAAGTTATGAAATTCAGTATGTTATGTGAACATCACAGGTATGATCCAACAAGGTCAAAGTCAGAAGTCAAAGTAAAGTACATGTATCATTGTTAAAATAAAAGCATGTATCACAGCAATATGAGTAACACCATAATGTTATTTATCCTTGAGTAAAGAGACCCTGGATCCACGATCATTCTGGTGCTCTAGTTTGTGGTTTCTGGTACCAACAGCAGAGCACAAGCTGAGTTTTCTGACTGTGTCTTGCTGCCTCTGCTCTGGCAGTTGTTCCTCATTTGATTAAGCCTGATATCTGCGCCCCTCCTCCCTTCCTGCTGCCTAGGAGTTATCCACAGATTTATTTGTATATTAATGACCTTTGCATCCTCCTCTGGTAGAGACCTGGACTCTTTCTCTCTCTCTCTCTCTCTCTCTCTCTCAGTGGGTGCAGAGAAATGTGGGGAAGTACTAACAATATTTATCTGCAGTTTTACAGGGACACAGGAGCTTGTATCTTTTTTTTTTGTCAGGGGTTTCTCTCCTTGTCTTTTATCAAATGTAGTGTGGTTCTCTCTTTTTTATTCTCCCCATACATTCTTCACTGCTGAATATGCCATTATGCCATTATCAATGGCAGATGACATTCCTAAGTCCGTGTCTCTGTTTGCAGGTCTGTCTCTGGACCATCAAACAGTGTCTGGTGCCTCCCGTGTTCGTCTCTCTGAGAGAGGGGAAGAATGTCTGTCCTGTTATCTCAGGGCCTGTGATACTGCTCTGCTTTACCTGCAAGAGCTAGACAAGGTCTTTTAGTTTTAAACATTGCTTAAGTTAACTAAGTCTTTTAAGTCTGCTATCTGCCTTTTGCTCAAAATTTATGTTATAGTTTTTGTTCATTTAGAATGAAGTGTGTGTATTATGGATTTAGTATGATAACCTCCTGGTTTTGTGTGATAAAATGTTCCTGTTGTTTAATTGCCCTAGTGTTTAATGCTTTAACAGGCTTTTTGCACAGCGAGTAACAAGACAGCCAAAAGCAGTGTATCAGCTAGTCCAGTAGAGGTGGACCCAGGTTACTTCCTGCAGGCTGCTCTCCAGAGCGCATATCTCTGTCTGCTACACAAAGGGTGAGTGAGTGTGTAGGTGTGCATGTTGGCGTGTGTGTATGTGTGTGTGTGTGTGTGTGTGTGCTGTACTCATGTCACTTTGTGTGTGTTAGTCTCAGATCCAGAGTTAAGATAAAAATACCAAAGCTGCTACTCAAGTCCAGTCCTGAATGGAAGAGAAATGAGGGCATTTTGACTTTATCAGTGGGACAGTGTGTATTCATATGAAAGAGAATGCAAAATTAAGTCAAAGGTGTGAATTCAAAATCTTCCTATAAGCTCATAATCTCATACAATTATACAATAAAGTCAAGTTACAAATCATGGAAACTGGGACTTAAGTCAGACTTAATTCACTCACTTAGGTACTCCATCACCGTGTGTATCTGAATTCTCACTCTGCTATATTGAACACACTACCTATGGTAATTATGGTAAGCACAGTAGCAAGCAGGTTTGGATGTACACTATATGGTAACTAAAGTTTGTGGACACATGACCATCACATTCATATTTGCTTTTTGAACATCCCAATCCAATCTTTTTGAAAGTCTCCCTTTG